>NC_057801.1:534739150-534765209 GCF_018294505.1 Triticum aestivum | reverse complement strand
TTGACTATTCCTATCTAGTGGTTGAATGTTGGATTTGTTACCGATACAACTCTATGCACGCTTAGCGTTCGCTTTACCTAGAACAAGTATGAAACTAGAAGTACTTTGTAGGTGTTGCTGGATAGGTTTGCAAGATAATAAAGAGCACGTAAATAAAAAGTAGGGGCTGTTTAGATAAAGAAGCAATAAATTTAGTATAGTGAGTGTGGAAAAGTGGTGGTAGGAGTTGTGAAATTGTCCCTAAGCAATTGACTACTTTACTAGACCGATAGCAAGTTTTATGTGTGAGAGGCATAAGCTAACATACTTTCTATTCTTGGATCATATGCACTTATGATTGGAACTCTAGCAAGCATCCGCAACTACTAAAGATCATTAAGGTAAAACACAACCATAGCATTAAAGTATCAAGTCCTCTTTATTCCCATACGCCATGACCCACTTATCCGTGTTTGTGTTTCAGTCACTCATGCAATGCAGACAATAAGCAAACCATGAACATATTGCAAACCTTGCAGCAGGGATCCCTCACGCTTGCACGACACGGAGAGCACCCACTACAAAAAATATGTCAACTAGTGACCTTCTGTCAGTGACCCTGGAAGAATTGGTCATAGATCTATGACCATATGAGACCAATTGGTCAAAAGCTGTTCGGGGGGCTCCAGACCCTAAACCATTGTGACCATTTTGGTTTGAAAGGTCGTAATTTCCTTACACGAAATGGTCACAAAGCAAACATTGCTAGTCCGCTGCCTTATTTCTAGTTGTTAACGACCAATATAGATGGTCATAGCCTTGTAGATTGTGGTGGGTTGTGATGACTAGGCGCCATCTCATCAGTTTGCCTATGTGTCATGTCCATGTGTCAATTTTTGCCCTAGGTTGTGAAGCAACCTATATTTCTGTTATTCCAAAAATTCCCAAAAAAATCTCATAAATTGTTTGGATCATATCTTCATCAAATATGTCAAAAACCTTCCTTGCCTAGTTCATAAATAACTCAACAATATTCATTTTCCTATTCTGTTCAGAGCAGCACTTTGTGAAGGAAGTGTTATTTATATATTCTTGATTTCCCTAAAAATTTGTGAAGACGGTCTTCTTAGTAACTGATCATCCTCACCCAAAACTCACGCCCATTAGCCATGTGCATTTCCCGTACCGCAAATCAAACACTTGGTTGCTTATTCATGTTTGAGCATCGATCGTTCTCCTCGTGAGAATCTTATGTTATAATTTTCTTCCTGGCATCTACCTAGAGAGTGAACAACCCACTAGACATGCCTAGGCTGCCCAGAACGCATGGCAACGCCACGGTCACGCGGTGACCACGCGGCGGGCATGCAAGCTTATGCGCTCTAGAGTTGGGGCCCTCAGCCACCATCCAAGCCTCGATGTCTCACCATGAAACCATGTATTTCTGATTAAATAGATACTTATTTACCTAGAAATGATTTTTGGAAAAAATAAAGACCAAACTATGAGGCACCTGCAGTTCAAATTTGACCCGCTTCCAACTGAATCAGCGGGAATTTGTCTTTTTCACCAGAGGTGGATCAAAACTTTTGACACCCAACCATTTTGTCAATTTTGCATTATATATGGCCTAGTATTTGATAAAATTGATTAGGTCCAATTTTGCAACAAATATATGGTAGATCCTTCACAAAAAAACTCATTTTGGGCCCTCGAAAAAATGGAAAATGAATTTTTCGTCCAAAGAAAATTAAAACTTCCTTGGTCAACATTGTTTGTCATTCCAATATGCACCCATGCACATGATATGAGGTCATTTGTACAAACTATGCCATGAATGTGGCCATAAGATTGATCATTTGGCTTTAAAGCCATGAATCTTCACACATGATAGCTCATTTCTGAGAACACTTTTTTAAAATAATTACCGTATTTTAATTTTATTATTTTTCCTGGAAAATTGGTCACATATAATGACACAATGCGGAGGTTTTCCTATTTTCTCTTTTTTTTTGAATTTTTTTTGCCCATTTCAAAATGCGATCAAAACGGCGGGGTTGACTATTCCTATCTAGTGGTTGAATGTTGGATTTGTTACCGATACAACTCTATGCACGCTTAGCGTTCGCTTTACCTAGAACAAGTATGAAACTAGAAGTACTTTGTAGGTGTTGCTGGATAGGTTTGCAAGATAATAAAGAGCACGTAAATAAAAAGTAGGGGCTGTTTAGATAAAGAAGCAATAAATTTAGTATAGTGAGTGTGGAAAAGTGGTGGTAGGAGTTGTGAAATTGTCCCTAAGCAATTGACTACTTTACTAGACCGATAGCAAGTTTTATGTGTGAGAGGCATAAGCTAACATACTTTCTATTCTTGGATCATATGCACTTATGATTGGAACTCTAGCAAGCATCCGCAACTACTAAAGATCATTAAGGTAAAACACAACCATAGCATTAAAGTATCAAGTCCTCTTTATTCCCATACGCCATGACCCACTTATCCGTGTTTGTGTTTCAGTCACTCATGCAATGCAGACAATAAGCAAACCATGAACATATTGCAAACCCTGCAGCAGGGATCCCTCACGCTTGCGCGACACGGAGAGCACCCACTACAAAAAATATGTCACCTAGTGACCTTCTGTCAGTGACCCTGGAAGAATTGGTCATAGATCTATGACCATATGAGACCAATTGGTCAAAAGCTGTTCGGGGGGCTCCAGACCCTAAACCATTGTGACCATTTTGGTCTGAAAGGTCGTAATTTCCTTACACAAAATGGTCACAAAGCAAACATTGCTGGTCCGCTGCCTTATTTCTAGTTGTTAACGACCAATATAGATGGTCATAGCCTTGTAGATTGTGGTGGGTTGTGATCACTAGGCGCCATCTCATCAGTTTGCCTATGTGTCATGTCCATGTGTCAATTTTTGCCCTAGGTTGTGAAGCAACCTATATTTCTGTTATTCCAAAAATTCCCAAAAAAATCTCATAAATTGTTTGGATCATATCTTCATCAAATATGTCAAAAACCTTCCTTGCCTAGTTCATAAATAACTCAACAATATTCATTTTCCTATTCTGTTCAGAGCAGCAGTTTGTGAAGGAAGTGTTATTTATATATTCTTGATTTCCCTAAAAATTTGTGAAGACGGTCTTCTTAGTAACTGATCATCCTCAGCCAAAACTCATGCCCATTAGCCATGTGCATTTCCCGTATCGCAAATCAAACACTTGGCTGCTTATTCGTGTTTGAGCATCGGTCGGTCTCCTCGAGAGAATCTTATGTTATAATTTTCTTCCTAGCATCTACCTAGAGAGTGAACAACCCACTAGACATGCCTAGGCTGCCCAGAACGCATGGCAACGCCACGGTCACGCGGTGACCACGCGGCGAGCATGCGAGCTTATGCGCTCTAGAGTTGGGGCCCTCAGCCACCATCCAAACCTCGATGTCTCGCCATGAAACCATGTATTTCTGATTAAATAGATACTTATTTACCTAGATATGATTTTGGAAAAAAATAAAGACCAAACTATGAGGCACCTGCAGTTCAAATTTGACCCGCTTCCAACTGAATCAGCGGGAATTTGTCTTTTTCACCAGAGGTGGATCAAAACTTTTGACACCCAACCATTTTGTCAATTTTGCATTATATATGGCCTAGTATTTGATAAAATTGATTAGGTCTAATTTTGCAACAAATATATGGTAGATCCTTCACAAAAAAACTCATTTTGGGCCCTCGAAAAAATGGAAAATGAATTTTTCGTCCAAAGAAAATTAAAAATTTCTTAGTCAACATTGTTTGTCATTCCAATATGCACCCATGCACATGATATGAGGTCATTTGTACAAACTATGCCATGAATGTGGCCATAAGATTGATCATTTGGCTTGAAAGCCATGAATCTTCACACATGATAGCTCATTTCTGAGAACACTTTTTTAAAATAATTACCGTATTTTAATTTTATTATTTTTCCTGGAAAATTGGTCACATATAATGACACAATGCGGAGGTTTTCCAATTTTTTGATTTTTTTCTGAATTTTTTATGCCCGTTTCAAAATGCGGTCAAAACGGCGGGCTTGACTATTCCTATCTAGTGGTTGAATCTTGGATTTGTTACCGATACAACTCTACGCACGCTTAGCGTTCGCTTTACCTAGAACAAGTATGAAACTAGAAGTACTTTGTAGGTGTTGCTGGATAGGTTTGCAAGATAATAAAGAGCACGTAAATAAAAAGTAGGGGCTGTTTAGATAAAGAAGCAATAAATTTAGTATAGTGAGTGTGGAAAAGTGGTGGTAGGAGTTGTGAAATTGTCCCTAAGTAATTGACTACTTTACTAGACTGATAGCATGTTTTATGTGTGAGAGGCATAAGCTAACATACTTTCTATTCTTGGAACATATGCACTTATGATCGGAACTCTGGCAAGCATCCGCAACTACTAAAGATCATTAAGGTAAAACACAACCATAGCATTAAAGTATCAAGTCCTCTTTATTCCCATACGCCATGACCCACTTATCCGTGTTTGTGTTTCAGTCACTCATGCAATGCAGACAATAAGCAAACCATGAACATATTGCAAACCCTGCAGCAGGGATCCCTCACGCTTGGGCGACACGGAGAGCACCCACTACAAAAAATATGTCAACTAGTGACCTTCTGTCAGTGACCCTGGAAGAATTGGTCATAGATCTATGACCATATGAGACCAATTGGTCAAAAGCTGTTCGGGGGGCTCCAGACCCTAAACCATTGTGATCATTTTGGTCTGAAAGGTCGTAATTTCCTTACACGAAATGGTCATAAAGCAAACATTGCTGGTCCGCTGCCTTATTTCTAGTTGTTAACGACCAATATAGATGGTCATAGCCTTGTAGATTGTGGTGGGTTGTGATGACTAGGCGCCATCTCATCAGTTTGCCTATGTGTCATGTCCATGTGCCAATTTTTGCCCTAGGTTGTGAAGCAACCTATATTTCTGTTATTCCAAAAATTCCCCAAAAAATCTCATAAATTGTTTGGATCATATCTTCATCAAATATGTCAAAAACCTTCCTTGCCTAGTTAATAAATAACTCAACAATATTCATTTTCCTATTCTGTTCAGAGCAGCACTTTCTGAAGGAAGTGTTATTTATATATTCTTGATTTCCCTAAAAATTTGTGAAGACGGTCTTCTTAGTAACTGATCATCCTCACCCAAAACTCACGCCCATTAGCCATGTGCATTTCCCGTACCGCAAATCAAACACTTGGTTGCTTATTCATGTTTGAGCATCGATCGGTCTCCTCATGAGAATCTTATGTTATAATTTTCTTCCTGGCTTCTACCTAGAGAGTGAACAACCCACTAGACATGCCTAGGCTGCCCAAAACGCATGGCAACGCCACGGTCACGCGGTGACCACGCGGCGGGCATGCGAGCTTATGCGCTCTAGAGTTGGGGCCCTCAGCCACCATCCAAACCTCGATGTCTCGCCATGAAACCATGTATTTCTGATTAAATAGATACTTATTTACCTAGAATGATTTTTGGAAAAAATAAAGACCAAACTATGAGGCACCTGCAGTTCAAATTTGACCCGCTTCCAACTGAATCAGCGGGAATTTGTCTTTTTCACCAGAGGTGGATCAAAACTTTTGACACCCAACCATTTTGTCAATTTTGCATTATATATGGCCTAGTATTTGATAAAATTGATTAGGTCCAATTTTGCAACAAATATATGGTAGATCCTTCACAAAAAAACTCATTTTGGGCCCTCGAAAAAATGGAAAATGAATTTTTCGTCCAAAGAAAATTAAAACTTCCTTGGTCAACATTGTTTGTCATTCCAATATGCACCCATGCACATGATATGAGGTCATTTGTACAAACTATGCCATGAATGTGGCCATAAGATTGATCATTTGGCTTTAAAGCCATGAATCTTCACACGTGATAGCTCATTTCTGAGAACACTTTTTTAAAATAATTACCGTATTTTAATTTTATTATTTTTCCTGGAAAATTGGTCACATATAATGACACAATGCGGAGGTTTTCCTATTTTTTCTTTTTTTTGAATTTTTTTTTGCCCGTTTCAAAATGCGATCAAAACGGCGGGCTTGACTATTCCTATCTAGTGGTTGAATGTTGGATTTGTTACCGATACAACTCTATGCACGCTTAGCGTTCGCTTTACCTAGAACAAGTATGAAACTAGAAGTACTTTGTAGGTGTTGCTGGATAGGTTTGCAAGATAATAAAGAGCACATAAATAAAAAGTAGGGGCTGTTTAGATAAAGAAGCAATAAATTTAGTATGGTGAGTGTGGAAAAGTGGTGGTAGGAGTTGTGAAATTGTCCCTAAGCAATTGACTACTTTACTAGACCGATAGCAAGTTTTATGTGTGAGAGGCATAAGCTAATATACTTTCTATTCTTGGATCATATGCACTTATGATTGGAACTCTAGCAAGCATCCGCAACTACTAAAGATCATTAAGGTAAAACACAACCATAGCATTAAAGTATCAAGTCCTCTTTATTCCCATACGCCATGACCCACTTATCCGTGTTTGTGTTTCAGTCACTCATGCAATGCAGACAATAAGCAAACCATGAACATATTGCAAACCCTGCAGCAGGGATCCCTCACGCTTGCGCGACACGGAGAGCACCCACTACAAAAAATATGTCACCTAGTGACCTTCTGTCAGTGACCCTGGAAGAATTGGTCATAGATCTATGACCATATGAGACCAATTGGTCAAAAGCTGTTCGGGGGGCTCCAGACCCTAAACCATTGTGACCATTTTGGTCTGAAAGGTCGTAATTTCCTTACACGAAATGGTCACAAAGCAAACATTGCTGGTCCGCTGCCTTATTTCTAGTTGTTAACGACCAATATAGATGGTCATAGCCTTGTAGATTGTGGTGGGTTGTGATGACTAGGCGCCATCTCATCAGTTTGCCTATGTGTCATGTCCATGTGTCAATTTTTGCCCTAGGTTGTGAAGCAACCTATATTTCTGTTATTCCAAAAATTCCCAAAAAAATCTCATAAATTGTTTGGATCATATCTTCATCAAATATGTCAAAAACCTTCCTTGCCTAGTTCATAAATAACTCAACAATATTCATTTTCCTATTCTGTTCAGAGCAGCACTTTGTGAAGGAAGTGTTATTTATATATTCTTGATTTCCCTAAAAATTTGTGAAGACGGTCTTCTTAGTAACTGATCATCCTCAGCCAAAACTCACGCCCATTAGCCATGTGCATTTCCCGTATCGCAAATCAAACACTTGGCTGCTTATTCATGTTTGAGCATCGGTCGGTCTCCTCGTGAGAATCTTATGTTATAATTTTCTTCCTAGCATCTACCTAGAGAGTGAACAACCCACTAGACATGCCTAGGCTGCCCAGAACGCATGGCAACGCCACGGTCACGCGGTGACCACGCGGCGAGCATGCGAGCTTATGCGCTCTAGAGTTGGGGCCCTCAGCCACCATCCAAACCTCGATGTCTCGCCATGAAACCATGTATTTCTGATTAAATAGATACTTATTTACCTAGAAATGATTTTTGGAAAAAATAAAGACCAAACTATGAGGCACCTGCAGTTCAAATTTGACCCGCTTCCAACTGAATCAGCGGGAATTTGTCTTTTTCACCAGAGGTGGATCAAAACTTTTGACACCCAACCATTTTGTCAATTTTGCATTATATATGGCCTAGTATTTGATAAAATTGATTAGGTCTAATTTTGCAACAAATATATGGTAGATCCTTCACAAAAAAACTCATTTTGGGCCCTCGAAAAAATGGAAAATAAATTTTTCGTCCAAAGAAAATTAAAACTTCCTTAGTCAACATTGTTTGTCATTCCAATATGCACCCATGCACATGATATGAGGTCATTTGTACAAACTATGCCATGAATGTGGCCATAAGATTGATCATTTGGCTTGAAAGCCATGAATCTTCACACATGATAGCTCATTTCTGAGAACACTTTTTCAAAATAATTACCGTATTTTAATTTTATTATTTTTCCTGGAAAATTGGTCACATATAATGACACAATGCGGAGGTTTTCCAATTTTTTGATTTTTTTTTGAATTTTTTATGCCCGTTTCAAAATGCGGTCAAAACGGCGGGCTTGACTATTCCTATCTAGTGGTTGAATCTTGGATTTGTTACCGATACAACTCTACGCACGCTTAGCGTTCGCTTTACCTAGAACAAGTATGAAACTAGAAGTACTTTGTAGGTGTTGCTGGATAGGTTTGCAAGATAATAAAGAGCACGTAAATAAAAAGTAGGGGCTGTTTAGATAAAGAAGCAATAAATTTAGTATAGTGAGTGTGGAAAAGTGGTGGTAGGAGTTGTGAAATTGTCCCTAAGCAATTGACTACTTTACTAGACCGATAGCAAGTTTTATGTGTGAGAGGCATAATCTAACATACTTTCTATTCTTGGATCATATGCACTTATGATCGGAACTCTAGCAAGCATCCGCAACTACTAAAGATCATTAAGGTAAAACACAACCATATCATTAAAGTATCAAGTCCTCTTTATTCCCATACGCCATGACCCACTTATTCGTGTTTGTGTTTCAGTCACTCATGCAATGCAGACAATAAGCAAACCATGAACATATTGCAAACCCTGCAGCAGGGATCCCTCACGCTTGCGCGACACGGAGAGCACCCACTACAAAAAATATGTCAACTAGTGACCTTCTGTCAGTGACCCTGGAAGAATTGGTCATAGATCTATGACCATATGAGACCAATTGGTCAAAAGATGTTCGGGGGGCTCCAGACCCTAAACCATTGTGACCATTTTGGTCTGAAAGGTCGTAATTTCCTTACACGAAATGGTCACAAAGCAAACATTGCTAGTCCGCTGCCTTATTTCTAGTTGTTAACGACCAATATAGATGGTCATAGCCTTGTAGATTGTGGTGGGTTGTGATGACTAGGCGCCATCTCATCAGTTTGCCTATGTGTCATGTCCATGTATCAATTTTTGCCCTAGGTTGTGAAGCAACCTATATTTCTGTTATTCCAAAAATTCCCAAAAAAATCTCATAAATTGTTTGGATCATATCTTCATCAAATATGTCAAAAACCTTCCTTGCCTAGTTCATAAATAACTCAACAATATTCATTTTCCTATTCTGTTCAAAGCAGCACTTTGTGAAGGAAGTGTTATTTATATATTCTTGATTTCCCTAAAAATTTGTGAAGACGGTCTTCTTAGTAACTGATCATCCTCAGCCAAAACTCACGCCCATTAGCCATGTGCATCTCCCGTACCGCAAATCAAACACTTGGCTGCTTATTCATGTTTGAGCATCGATCGGTCTCCTCGTGAGAATCTTATGTTATAATTTTCTTCCTGGCATCTACCTAGAGAGTGAACAACCCACTAGACATGCCTAGGCTGCCCAGAACGCATGGGAACGCCATGGTCACGCGGTGACCACGCGGCGGGCATGCGAGCTTATGCGCTCTAGAGTTAGGGCCCTCAGCCACCATCCAAACCTCGATGTCTCGCCATGAAACCATGTATTTCTGATTAAATAGATACTTATTTACCTAGAAATGATTTTTGGAAAAAATAAAGACCAAACTATGAGGCACCTGCAGTTCAAATTTGACCCGCTTCCAACTGAATCAGCGGGAATTTGTCTTTTTCACCAGAGGTGGATCAAAACTTTAACACCCAACCATTTTGTCAATTTTGCATTATATATGGCCTAGTATTTGATAAAATTTATTAGGTCCAATTTTGCAACAAATATATGGTAGATCCTTCACAAAAAAAACTCATTTTGGGCCCTTGAAAAAATGGAAAATGAATTTTTCGTCCAAAGAAAATTAAAACTTCCTTAGTCAACATTGTTTGTCATTCCAATATGCACCCATGCACATGATATGAGGTCATTTGTACAAACTATGCCATGAATGTGGCCATAAGATTGATCATTTGGCTTGAAAGCCATGAATCTTCACACATGATAGCTCATTTCTGAGAACACTTTTTAAAAATAATTACCGTATTTTAATTTTATTATTTTTTCTGGAAAATTGGTCACATATAATGACACAATGCGGAGGTTTTCCAATTTTTTGATTTTTTTTTGAATTTTTTATGCCCGTTTCAAAATGCGGTCAAAACGGCGGGCTTGATTATTCCTATCTAGTGGTTGAATCTTGGATTTGTTACCGATACAACTCTACGCACGCTTAGCGTTCGCTTTACCTAGAACAAGTATGAAACTAGAAGTACTTTGTAGGTGTTGCTGGATAGGTTTGCAAGATAATAAAGAGCACGTAAATAAAAAGTAGGGGTTGTTTAGATAAAGAAGTAATAAATTTAGTATAGTGAGTGTGGAAAAGTGGTGGTAGGAGTTGTGAAATTGTCCCTAAGCAATTGACTACTTTACTAGACCGATAGCAAGTTTTATGTGTGAGAGGCATAAGCTAACATACTTTCTATTCTTGGATCATATGCACTTATGATTGGAACTCTAGCAAGCATCCGCAACTACTAAAGATCATTAAGGTAAAACAAAACCATAGCATTAAAGTATCAAGTCCTCTTTATTCCCATACGCCATGACCCACTTATCCGTGTTTGTGTTTCAGTCACGCATGCAATGCAGACAATAAGCAAACCATGAACATATTGCAAACCCTGCAGCAGGGATCCCTCACGCTTGCGCGACACGGAGAGCACCCACTACAAAAAATATGTCAACTAGTGACCTTCTGTCAGTGACCCTGGAAGAATTGGTCATAGATCTATGACCATATGAGACCAATTGGTCAAAAGCTGTTCGGGGGGCTCCAGACCCTAAACCATTGTGACCATTTTGGTCTGAAAGGTCGTAATTTCCTTACACGAAATGGTCACAAAGCAAACATTGCTGGTCCGCTGCCTTATTTCTAGTTGTTAACGACCAACATAGATGGTCATAGCCTTGTAGATTGTGGTGGGTTGTGATGACTAGGCGCCATCTCATCAGTTTGCCTATGTGTCATGTCCATGTGTCAATTTTTGCCCTAGGTTGTGAAGCAACCTATATTTCTGTTATTCCAAAAATTCCCAAAAAATCTCATAAATTGTTTGGATCATATCTTCATCAAATATGTGAAAAACCTTCCTTGCCTAGTTCATAAATAACTCAACAATATTCATTTTCCTATTCTGTTCAGAGCAGCACTTTGTGAAGGAAGTGTTATTTATATATTCTTGATTTCCCTAAAAATTTGTGAAGACGGTCTTCTTAGTAACTGATCATCCTCAGCCAAAACTCACGCCCATTAGCCATGTGCATTTCCCGTACCGCAAATCAAACACTTGGCTGCTTATTCATGTTTGAGCATCGGTCGGTCTCCTCGTGAGAATCTTATGTTATAATTTTCTTCCTGGCATCTACCTAGAGAGTGAACAACCCACTAGACATGCCTAGGCTGCCCAGAATGCATGGCAACGCCACGGTCACGCGGTGACCACGCGGCGGGCATGCGAGCTTATGCGCGATAGAGTTGGGGCCCTCAACCACCATCCGAACCTCGATGTCTCGCCATGAAACCATGTATTTCTGATTAAATAGATACTTATTTACCTAGAAATGATTTTTGGAAAAAATAAAGACCGAACTATGAGGCACCTGCAGTTCAAATTTGACCCGCTTCCAACTGAAACAGCGGGAATTTGTCGTTTTCACCAGAGGTGGATCAAAACTTTTGACACCCAACCATTTTGTCAATTTTGCATTATATATGGCCTAGTATTTGATAAAATTGATTAGGTCCCATTTTCCAACAAATATATGGTAGATCCTTCACAAAAAAACTCATTTTGGGCCCTCGAAAAAATGGAAAATGAATTTTTCGTCCAAAGAAAATTAAAACTTTCTTAGTCAACATTGTTTGTCATTCCAATATGCACCCATGCACATGATATGAGGTCATTTGTACAAACTATGCCACGAATGTGGCCATAAGATTGATCATTTGGCTTGAAAGCCATGAATCTTCACACATGATAGCTCATTTCTGAGAACACTTTTTTAAAAATTATTACCGTATTTTAATTTTATTATTTTTCCTGGAAAATTGGTCACATATAATGACACAATGCGGAGGTTTTCCAATTTTTTAATTTTTTTTAATTTTTTATGCCCGTTTCAAAATGCGGTCAAAACGGCGGGCTTGACTATTCCTATCTAGTGGTTGAATCTTGGATTTGTTACCGATACAACTCTACGCACGCTTAGCATTCGCTTTACCTAGAACAAGTATGAAACTAGAAGTACTTTGTAGGTGTTGCTGGATAGGTTTGCAAGATAATAAAGAGCACGTAAATAAAAAGTAGGGGCTGTTTAGACAAAGAAGCAATAAATTTAGTATAGTGAGTATGGAAAAGTGGTGGTAGGAGTTGTGAAATTGTCCCTAAGCAATTGACTACTTTACTAGACCGATAGCAAGTTTTATGTGTCAGAGGCATAAGCTAACATACTTTCTATTCTTGGATCATATGCACTTATGATTGAAACTCTAGCAAGCATCCGCAACTACTAAAGATCATTAAGGTAAAACACAACCATAGCATTAAAGTATCAAGTCCTCTTTATTCCCATACGCCATGACCCACTTATCCGTGTTTGTGTTTCAGTCACTCATGCAATGCAGACAATAAGCAAACCATGAACATATTGCAAACCCTGCAGCAGGGATCCCTCACGCTTGCGCGACACGGAGAGCACCCACTACAAAAAATATGTCAACTAGTGACCTTCTGTCAGTGACCCTGGAAGAATTGGTCATAGATCTATGACCATATGAGACCAATTGGTCAAAAGCTGTTCGGGGGGCTCCAGACCCTAAACCATTGTGACCATTTTGGTCTGAAAGGTCGTAATTTCCTTACACGAAATGGTCACAAAGCAAACACTGCTAGTCCGCTGCCTTATTTCTAGTTGTTAACGACCAATATAGATGGTCGTAGCCTTGTAGATTGTGGTGGGTTGTGATGACTATGCGCCATCTCATCAGTTTGCCTATGTGTCATGTCGATGTGTCAATTTTTGCCCTAGGTTGTGAAGCAACCTATATTTCTGTTATTCCAAAAATTCCCAAAAAAATCTCATAAATTGTTTGGATCATATCTTCATCAAATATGTCAAAAACCTTCCTTGCCTAGTTCATAAATAACTCAACAATATTCATTTTCCTATTCTGTTCAAAGCAGCACTTTGTGAAGTAAGTGTTATTTATATATTCTTGCTTTCCCTAAAAATTTGTGAAGACGGTCTTCTTAGTAACTGATCATCCTCAGCCAAAACTCACGCCCATTAGCCATGTGCATCTCCCGTACCGCAAATCAAACACTTGGCTGCTTATTCATGTTTGAGCATCGATTGGTCTCCTCGTGAGAATCTTATGCCCACTGGACATGCCTAGGCTGCCCAGAACGCATGGCAACGCCACGGACACGCGGTGACCACGCGGCGGGCATGCGAGCTTATGCGCTCTAGAGTTAGGGCCCTCAGCCACCATCCAAACCTCGATGTCTCGCCATGAAACCATGTATTTCTGATTAAATAGATACTTATTTACCTAGAAATGATTTTTGGAAAAATAAAGACCAAACTATGAGGCACCTGCAGTTCAAATTTGACCCGCTTCCAACTGAATCAGCGGGAATTTGTCTTTTTCACCAGAGGTGGATCAAAACTTTTGACACCCAACCATTTTGTCAATTTTGCATTATATATGGCCTAGTATTTGATAAAATTGATTAGGTCCAATTTTGCAACAAATATATGGTAGATCCTTCACAAAAAAACTCATTTTGGGCCCTCGAAAAAATGGAAAATGAATTTTTCGTCCAAAGAAAATTAAAACTTCCTTAGTCAACATTGTTTGTCATTCCAATATGCACCCATGCACATGATATGAGGTCATTTGTACAAACTATGCCATGAATGTGGCCATAAGATTGATCATTTGGCTTGAAAGCCATGAATCTTCACACATGATAGCTCATTTCTGAGAACACTTTTTTAAAATAATTACCGTATTTTAATTTTATTATTTTTCCTGGAAAATTGGTCACATATAATGACACAATACGGAGGTTTTCCAATTTTTTATTTTTTTTTAATTTTTTATGCCCGTTTCAAAATGCGGTCAAAACGGCGGGCTTGACTATTCCTATCTAGTGGTTGAATCTTGGATTTGTTACCGATACAACTCTACGCACGCTTAGCATTCGCTTTACCTAGAACAAGTATGAAACTGGAAGTACTTTGTAGGTGTTGCTGGATAGGTTTGCAAGATAATAAAGAGCGCGTAAATAAAAAGTAGGGGCTGTTTAGATAAAGAAGCAATAAATTTAGTATAGTGAGTGTGGAAAATTGGTGGTAGGAGTTGTGAAATTGTCCCTAAGCAATTGACTACTCTACTAGACCGATAGCAAGTTTTATGTGTGAGAGGCATAAGCTAACATACTTTCTATTCTTGGATCATATGCACTTATGATCGGAACTCTAGCAAGCATCCGCAACTACTAAAGATCATTAAGGTAAAACACAACCATAGCATTAAAGTATCAAGTCCTCTTTATTCCCATACGCCATGACCCACTTATCCGTGTTTGTGTTTCAGTCACTCATGCAATGCAGACAATAAGCAAACCATGAACATATTGCAAACCCTGCAGCAGGGATCCCTCACGCTTGCGCGACACGGAGAGCACCCACTACAAAAAATATGTCAACTAGTGACCTTCTGTCAGTGACCCTGAAAGAATTGGTCATAGATCTATGACCATATGAGACCAATTGGTCAAAAGCTGTTCGGGGGCTCCACACCCTAAACCATTGTGACCATTTTGGTCTGAAAGGTCGTAATTTCTTTACACGAAATGGTCACAAAGCAAACATTGCAGGTCCGCTCCCTTATTTCTAGTTGTTAATGACCAATATAGATGGTCATAGCCTTGTAGATTGTGGTGGGTTGTGATGACTAGGCGCCATCTCATCAGTTTGCCTATGTGTCATGTCCATGTGTCAATTTTTGCCCTAGGTTCTGAAGCAACCTATATTTCTGTTATTCCAAAAATTCCCAAAAAAATCTTATAAATTGTTTGGATCATATCTTCATCAAATATGTCAAAAACCTTCCTTGCCTAGTTCATAAATAACTCAACAATATTCATTTTCCTATTCTGTTCAGAGCAGCACTTTGTGAAGGAAGTGTTATTTATATATTCTTGATTTCCCTAAAAATTTGTGAAGACGGTCTTCTTAGTAACTGATCATCCTCACCCAAAACTCACGCCCATTAGCCATGTGCATTTCCCGTACCGCAAATCAAACACTTGGTTGCTTATTCATGTTTGAGCATCGATCGGTCTCCTCGTGAGAATCTTATGTTATAATTTTCTTCCTGGCATCTACCTAGAGAGTGAACAACCCACTAGACATGCCTAGGTTGCCCAGAACGCATGGCAACACCACGGTCACGCGGTGACCACGCGGCGGGCATGCGAGCTTATGCGCTCTAGAGTTGGGGCCCTCAGCCACCATCCAAGCCTCGATGTCTCACCATGAAACCATGTATTTCTGATTAAATAGATACTTATTTACCTAGAAATGATTTTTGGAAAAAATAAAGACCAAACTATGAGGCACCTGCAGTTCAAATTTGACCCGCTTCCAACTGAATCAGCGGGAATTTGTCTTTTTCTCCAGAGGTGGATCAAAACTTTTGACACCCAACCATTTTGTCAATTTTGCATTATATATGGCCTAGTATTTGGTAAAATTGATTAGGTCCAATTTTGCAACAAATATATGGTAGATCCTTCACAAAAAAACTCATTTTGGGCCCTCGAAAAAATGGAAAATAAATTTTTCGTCCAAAGAAAATTAAAACTTCCTTAGTCAACATTGTTTGTCATTCCAATATGCACCCATGCACATGATATGAGGTCATTTGTACAAACTATGCCATGAATGTGGCCATAAGATTGATCATTTGGCTTGAAAGCCATGAATCTTCACACATGATAGCTCATTTCTGAGAACACTTTTTTAAAATAATTACCGTATTTTAATTTTATTATTTTTCCTGGAAAATTGGTCACATATAATGACACAATGCGGAGGTTTTCCCATTTTTTGATTTTTTTTTGAATTTTTTATGCCCGTTTCAAAATGCGGTCAAAACGGCGGGCTTGACTATTCCTATCTAGTGGTTGAATCTTGGATTTGTTACCGATACAACTCTACGCACGCTTAGCGTTCGCTTTACCTAGAACAAGTATGAAACTAGAAGTACTTTGTAGGTGTTGCTGGATAGGTTTGCAAGATAATAAAGAGCGCGTAAATAAAAAGTAGGGGCTGTTTAGATAAAGAAGCAATAAATTTAGTATAGTGAGTGTGGAAAAGTGGTGGTAGGAGTTGTGAAATTGTCCCTAAGCAATTGACTACTTTACTAGACCGATAGCAAGTTTTATGTGTGAGAGGCATAAGCTAACATACTTTCTATTCTTGGATCATATGCACTTATGATCGGAACTCTAGCAAGCATCCGCAACTACTAAAGATCATTAAGGTAAAACACAACCATAGCATTAAAGTATCAAGTCCTCTTTATTCCCATACGCCATGACCCACTTATCCGTGTTTGTGTTTCAGTCACTCATGCAATGCAGACAATAAGCAAACCATGAACATATTGCAAACCCTGCAGCAGGGATCCCTCACGCTTGCGCGACACGGAGAGCACCCACTACAAAAAATATGTCAACTAGTGACCTTCTGTCAGTGACCCTGAAAGAATTGGTCATAGATCTATGACCATATGAGAGCAATTGGTCAAAAGCTGTTCGGGGGGCTCCAGACCCTAAACCATTGTGACCATTTTGGTTTGAAAGGTCGTAATTTCCTTACACGAAATGGTCACAAAGCAAACATTGCTAGTCCGCTGCCTTATTTCTAGTTGTTAACGACCAATATAGATGGTCAAAGCCTTGTAGATTGTGGTGGGTTGTGATGACTAGGCGCCATCTCATCAGTTTGCCTATGTGTCATGTCCATGTATCAATTTTTGCCCTAGGTTGTGAAGCAACCTATATTTCTGTTATTCCAAAAATTCCCAAAAAAATCTCATAAATTGTTTGGATCATATCTTCATCAAATATGTCAAAAACCTTCCTTGCCTAGTTCATAAATAACTCAACAATATTCATTTTCCTATTCTGTTCAGAGCAGCACTTTGTGAAGGAAGTGTTATTTATATATTCTTGATTTCCCTAAAAATTTGTGAAGACGGTCTTCTTAGTAACTGATCATCCTCAGCCAAAACTCACGCCCATTAGCCATGTGCATCTCCCGTACCGCAAATCAAACACTTGGCTGCTTATTCATGTTTGAGCATCGATCGGTCTCCTCGTGAGAATCTTATGTTATAATTTTCTTCCTGGCATCTACCTAGAGAGTGAACAACCCACTAGACATGCCTAGGCTGCCCAGAACGCATGGCAACGCCATGGTCACGCGGTGACCACGCGGCGGGCATGCGAGCTTATGCGCTCTAGAGTTAGGGCCGTCAGCCACCATCCAAACCTCGATGTCTCGCCATGAAACCATGTATTTCTGATTAAATAGATACTTATTTACCTAGAAATGATTTTTGGAAAAAATAAAGACCAAACTATGAGGCACCTGCAGTTCAAATTTGACCCGCTTCCAACTGAATCAGCGGGAATTTGTCTTTTTCACCAGAGGTGGATCAAAACTTTTAACACCCAACCATTTTGTCAATTTTGCATTATATATGGCCTAGTATTTGATAAAATTGATTAGGTCCAATTTTGCAACAAATATATGGTAGATCCTTCACAAAAAAACTCATTTTGGGCCCTCGAAAAAATGGAAAATGAATTTTTCGTCCAAAGAAAATTAAAACTTCCTTGGTCAACATTGTTTGTCATTCCAATATGCACCCATGCACATGATATGAGGTCATTTGTACAAACTATGCCATGAATGTGGCCATAAGATTGATCATTTGGCTTGAAAGCCATGAATCTTCACACATGATAGCTCAATTCTGAGAACACTTTTTTAAAATAATTACCGTATTTTAATTTTATTATTTTTCCTGGAAAATTGGTCACATATAATGACACAATGCGGAGGTTTTCCAATTTTTTGATTTTTTTTGAATTTTTTATGCCCGTTTCAAAATGCGGTCAAAACGGCGGGCTTGACTATTCCTATCTAGTGGTTGAATCTTGGATTTGTTACCGATACAACTCTACGCACGCTTAGCGTTCGCTTTACCTAGAACAAGTATGAAACTAGAAGTACTTTGTAGGTGTTGCTGGATAGGTTTGCAAGATAATAAAGAGCACGTAAATAAAAAGTAGGGGTTGTTTAGATAAAGAAGCAATAAATTTAGTATAGTGAGTGTGGAAAAGTGGTGGTAGGAGTTGTGAAATTGTCCCTAAGCAATTGACTACTTTACTAGACCGATAGCAAGTTTTATCTGTGAGAGGCATAAGCTAACATACTTTCTATTCTTGGATCATATGCACTTATGATCGGAACTCTAGCAAGCATCCGCAACTACTAAAGATCATTAAGGTAAAACACAACCATAGCATTAAAGTATCAAGTCCTCTTTATTCCCATACGCCATGACCCACTTATCCGTGTTTGTGTTTCAGTCACTCATGCAATGCAGACAATAAGCAAACCATGAACATATTGCAAACCCTGCAGCAGGGATCCCTCACGCTTGCGCGACACGGAGAGCACCCACTACAAAAAATATGTCAACTAGTGACCTTCTGTTAGTGACCCTGGAAGAATTGGTCATAGATCTATGACCATATGAGACCAATTGGTCAAAAGCTGTTCGGGGGGCTCCAGACCCTAAACCATTGTGACCATTTTGGTTTGAAAGGTCGTAATTTCCTTACACGAAATGGTCACAAAGCAAACATTGCTGGTCCGCTGCCTTATTTCTAGTTGTTAACGACCAACATAGATGGTCATAGCCTTGTAGATTGTGGTGGGTTGTGATGACTAGGCGCCATCTCATCAGTTTGCCTATGTGTCATGTCCATGTGTCAATTTTTGCCCTAGGTTGTGAAGCAACCTATATTTCTGTTATTCCATAAATTCCCAAAAAAATCTCATAAATTGTTTGGATCATATCTTCATCAAATATGTCAAAAAC
Source organism: Triticum aestivum (assembly GCF_018294505.1). Classification (NCBI taxonomy): domain Eukaryota; kingdom Viridiplantae; phylum Streptophyta; class Magnoliopsida; order Poales; family Poaceae; genus Triticum; species Triticum aestivum. The sequence goes on along the minus strand of NC_057801.1, from coordinate 534,745,948 downwards.
CTTCCTTGCCTAGTTCATAAATAACTCAACAATATTCATTTTCCTATTCTGTTCAGAGCAGCACTTTGTGAAGGAAGTGTTATTTATATATTCTTGATTTCCCTAAAAATTTGTGAAGACGGTCTTCTTAGTAACTGATCATCCTCAGCCAAAACTCACGCCCATTAGCCATGTGCATCTCCCGTACCGCAAATCAAACACTTGGCTGCTTATTCATGTTTGAGCATCGATCGGTCTCCTCGTGAGAATCTTATGTTATAATTTTCTTCCTGGCATCTACCTAGAGAGTGAACAACCCACTAGACATGCCTAGGCTGCCCAGAACGCATGGCAACGCCATGGTCACGCGGTGACCACGCGGCGGGCATGCGAGCTTATGCGCTCTAGAGTTAGGGCCCTCAGCCACCATCCAAACCTCGATGTCTCGCCATGAAACCATGTATTTCTGATTAAATAGATACTTATTTACCTAGAAATGATTTTTGGAAAAAATAAAGACCAAACTATGAGGCACCTGCAGTTCAAATTTGACCCGCTTCCAACTAAATCAGTGGGAATTTGTCTTTTTCACCAGAGGTGGATCAAAACTTTTAACACCCAAACATTTTGTCAATTTTGCATTATATATGGCCTAGTATTTGATAAAATTGATTAGGTCCAATTTTGCAACAAATATATGGTAGATCCTTCACAAAAAAACTCATTTTGGGCCCTCGAAAAAATGGAAAATGAATTTTTCGTCCAAAGAAAATTAAAACTTCCTTAGTCAACATTGTTTGTCATTCCAATATGCACCCATGCACATGATATGAGGTCATTTGTACAAACTATGCCATGAATGTGGCCATAAGATTGATCATTTGGCTTGAAAGCCATGAATCTTCACACATGATAGCTCAATTCTGAGAACACTTTTTTAAAATAATTACCGTATTTTAATTTTATTATTTTTCCTGGAAAATTGGTCACATATAATGACACAATGCGGAGGTTTTCCAATTTTTTGATTTTTTTTTGAATTTTTTATGCCCGTTTCAAAATGCGGTCAAAACGGCGGGCTTGACTATTCCTATCTAGTGGTTGAATCTTGGATTTGTTACCGATACAACTCTACGCACACTTAGCGTTCGCTTTACCTAGAACAAGTATGAAACTAGAAGTACTTTGTAGGTGTTGCTGGATAGGTTTGCAAGATAATAAAGAGCACGTAAATAAAAAGTAGGGGTTGTTTAGATAAAGAAGCAATAAATTTAGTATAGTGAGTGTGGAAAAGTGGTGGTAGGAGTTGTGAAATTGTCCCTAAGCAATTGACTACTTTACTAGACTGATAGCAAGTTTTATCTGTGAGAGGCATAAGCTAACATACTTTCTATTCTTGGATCATATGCACTTATGATCGGAACTCTAGCAAGCATCCGCAACTACTAAAGATCATTAAGGTAAAACACAACCATAGCATTAAAGTATCAAGTCCTCTTTATTCCCATACGCCATGACCCACTTATCCGTGTTTGTGTTTCAGTCACTCATGCAATGCAGACAATAAGCAAACCATGAACATATTGCAAACCCTGCAGCAGGGATCCCTCACGCTTGCGCGACACGGAGAGCACCCACTACAAAAAATATGTCAACTAGTGACCTTCTGTTAGTGACCCTGGAAGAATTGGTCATAGATCTATGACCATATGAGACCAATTGGTCAAAAGCTGTTCGGGGGGCTCCAGACCCTAAACCATTGTGACCATTTTGGTTTGAAAGGTCGTAATTTCCTTACACGAAATGGTCACAAAGCAAACATTGCTGGTCCGCTGCCTTATTTCTAGTTGTTAACGACCAACATAGATGGTCATAGCCTTGTAGATTGTGGTGGGTTGTGATGACTAGGCGCCATCTCATCAGTTTGCCTATGTGTCATGTCCATGTGTCAATTTTTGCCCTAGGTTGTGAAGCAACCTATATTTCTGTTATTCCAAAAATTCCCAAAAAAATCTCATAAATTGTTTGGATCATATCTTCATCAAATATGTCAAAAACCTTCCTTGCCTAGTTCATAAATAACTCAACAATATTCATTTTCCTATTCTGTTCAGAGCAGCACTTTGTGAAGGAAGTGTTATTTATATATTCTTGATTTCCCTAAAAATTTGTGAAGACGGTCTTCTTAGTAACTGATCATCCTCAGCCAAAACTCACGCCCATTAGCCATGTGCATCTCCCGTACCGCAAATCAAACACTTGGCTGCTTATTCATGTTTGAGCATCGATCGGTCTCCTCGTGAGAATCTTATGTTATAATTTTCTTCCTGGCATCTACCTAGAGAGTGAACAACCCACTAGACATGCCTAGGCTGCCCAGAACGCATGGCAACGCCACGGTCACGCGGTGACCACGCGGCGGGAATGCGAGCTTATGCGCTCTAGAGTTGGGGCCCTCAGCCACCATCCAAACCTCGATGTCTCGCCATGAAACCATGTATTTCTGATTAAATAGATACTTATTTACCTAGAAATGATTTTTGGAAAAAATAAAGACCAAACTATGAGGCACCTGCAGTTCAAAATTGACCCGCTTCCAACTGAATCAGCGGGAATTTGTCTTTTTCACCAGAGGTGGATCAAAACTTCAACCATTTTGTCAATTTTGCATTATATATGGCCTAGTATTTGATAAAATTGATTAGGTCCAATATTGCAACAAATATATGGTAGATCCTTCACAAAAAAACTCATTTTGGGCCCTCGAAAAAATGGAAAATAAATTTTTCGTCCGAAGAAAATTAAAACTTCCTTAGTCAACATTGTTTGTCATTCCAATATGCACCCATGCACATGATATGAGGTCATTTGTACAAACTATGCCATGAATGTGGCCATAAGATTGATCATTTGGCTTGAAAGCCATGAATCTTCACACATGATAGCTCATTTCTGAGAACACTTTTTCAAAATAATTACCATATTTTAATTTTATTATTTTTCCTGGAAAATTGGTCACATATAATGACACAGTGCGGAGGTTTTCCAATTTTTTGATTTTTTTTTGAATTTTTTATGCCGTTTCAAAATGCGGTCAAAACGGCGGGCTTGACTATTCCTATCTAGTGGTTGAATCTTGGATTTGTTACCGATACAACTCTACGCACGCTTAGCGTTCGCTTTACCTAGAACAAGTATGAAACTAGAAGTACTTTGTAGGTGTTGCTGGATAGGTTTGCAAGATAATAAAGAGCACGTAAATAAAAAGTAGGGGCTGTTTAGATAAAGAAGCAATAAATTTAGTATAGTGAGTGTGGAAAAGTGGTGGTAGGAGTTGTGAAATTGTCCCTAAGCAATTGACTACTTTACTAGACCGATAGCAAGTTTTATGTGTGAGAGGCATAAGCTAACATACTTTCTATTCTTGGATCATATGCACTTATGATCGGAACTCTAGCAAGCATCCGCAACTACTAAAGATCATTAAGGTAAAACACAACCGTAGCATTAAAGTATCAAGTCCTCTTTATTCCCATATGCCATGACCCACTTATCCGTGTTTGTGTTTCAGTCACTCATGCAATGCAGACAATAAGCAAACCATGAACATATTGCAAACCCTGCAGCAGGGATCCCTCACGCTTGCGCGACACGGAGAGCACCCACTACAAAAAATATGTCAACTAGTGACCTTCTGTCAGTGACCCTGGAAGAATTGGTCATAGATCTATGACCATATGAGACCAATTGGTCAAAAGCTGTTCGGGGGGCTCCAGACCCTAAACCATTGTGACCATTTTGGTCTGAAAGGTCGTAATTTCCTTACACGAAATGGTCACAAAGCAAACACTGCTAGTCCACTGCCTTATTTCTAGTTGTTAACGACCAATATAGATGGTCATAGCCTTGTAGATTGTGGTGGGTTGTGATGACTATGCGCCATCTCATCAGTTTGCCTATGTGTCATGTCGATGTGTCAATTTTTGCCCTAGGTTGTGAAGCAACCTATATTTCTGTTATTCCAAAAATTCCCAAAAAAATCTCATAAATTGTTTGGATCATATCTTCATTAAATATGTCAAAAACCTTCCTTGCCTAGTTCATAAATAACTCAACAATATTCATTTTCCTATTCTGTTCAAAGCAGCACTTTGTGAAGGAAGTGTTATTTATATATTTAAGATTTCCCTAAAAAAATTTGAAGACGGTCATCTTAGTAACTGATCATCCTCAGCCAAAACTCACGCCCATTAGCCATGTGCATCTCCCGTACCGCAAATCAAACACTTGGTTGCTTATTCATGTTTGAGCATCGATCGGTCTCCTCGTGAGAATCTTATGTTATAATTTTCTTCCTGGCATCTACTTAGAGAGTGAACAACCCACTGGACATGCCTAGGCTGCCCAGAACGCATGGCAACGCCACGGTCACGCGGTGACCACGCGGCGGGCATGCGCGCTTATGCACTCTAGAGTTAGGGCCCTCAGCCACCATCCAAACCTCGATGTCTCGCCATGAAACCATGTATTTCTGATTAAATAGATACTTATTTACCTAGAAATGATTTTTGGAAAAATAAAGACCAAACTATGAGGCACCTACAGTTCAAATTTGACCCGCTTCCAACTGAATCAGCGGGAATTTGTCTTTTTCACCAGAGGTGGATCAAAACTTTTGACACCCAACCATTTTGTCAATTTTGCATTATATATGGCCTAGTATTTGATAAAATTGATTAGGTCCAATTTTGCAACAAATATATGGTAGATCCTTCACAAAAAAACTCATTTTGGGCCCTCGAAAAAATGGAAAATGAATTTTTCGTCCAAAGAAAATTAAAACTTCCTTAGTCAACATTGTTTGTCATTCCAATATGCACCCATGCACATGATATGAGGTCATTTGTACAAACTATGCCATGAATGTGGCCATAAGATTGATCATTTGGCTTGAAAGCCATGAATCTTCACACATGATAGCTCATTTCTGAGAACACTTTTTTAAAATAATTACCGTATTTTAATTTTATTATTTTTCCTGGAAAATTGGTCACATATAATGACACATTACGGAGGTTTTCCAATTTTTTGATTTTTTTTGAATTTTTTATGCCCGTTTCAAAATGCGGTCAAAACGGCGGGCTTGACTATTCCTATCTAGTGGTTGAATCTTGGATTTGTTACCGATACAACTCTATGCACGCTTAGCGTTCGCTTTACCTAGAACAAGTATGAAACTAGAAGTACTTTGTAGGTGTTGCTGGATAGGTTTGCAAGATAATAAAGAGCGCGTAAATAAAAAGTAGGGGCTGTTTAGATAAAGAAGCAATAAATTTAGTATAGTGAGTGTGGAAAAGTGGTGGTAGGAGTTGTGAAATTGTCCCTAAGCAATTGACTACTTTACTAGACCGATAGCAAGTTTTATGTGTGAGAGGCATAAGCTAACATACTTTCTATTCTTGGTTCATATGCACTTATGATCGGAACTCTAGCAAGCATCCGCAACTACTAAAGATCATTAAGGTAAAACACAACCATAGCATTAAAGTATCAAGTCCTCTTTATTCCCATACGCCATGACCCACTTATCCGTGTTTGTGTTTCAGTCACTCATGCAATGGAGACAATAAGCAAACCATGAACATATTGCAAACCCTGCAGCAGGGATCCCTCACGCTTGCGCGACACGGAGAGCACCCACTACAAAAAATATGTCAACTAGTGACCTTCTGTCAGTGACCCTGAAAGATTTGGTCATAGATCTATGACCATATGAGACCAATTGGTCAAAAGCTGTTCGGCGGCTCCACACCCTAAACCATTGTGACCATTTTGGTCTGAAAGGTCGTAATTTCCTTACACGAAATGGTCACAAAGCAAACATTGCTGGTCCGCTGCCTTATTTCTAGTTGTTAGCGACCAATATAGATGGTCATAGCCTTGTAGATTGTCGTGGGTTGTGATGACTAGGCGCCATCTCATCAGTTTGCCTATGTGTCATGTCCATGTGTCAATTTTTGCCCTAGGTTGTGAAGCAACCTATATTTCTGGTATTCCAAAAATTCCCAAAAAAATCTCATAAATTGTTTGGATCATATCTTCATCAAATATGTCAAAAACCTTCCTTGCCTAGTTCATAAATAACTCAACAATATTCATTTTCCTATTCTGTTCAGAGCAGCACTTTGTGAAGGAAGTGTTATTTATATATTCTTGATTTCCCTAAAAATTTGTGAAGACGGTCTTCTTAGTAACTGATCATCCTCACCCAAAACTCACGCCCATTAGCCATGTGCATTTCCCGTACCGCAAATCAAACACTTGGTTGCTTATTCATGTTTGAGCATCGATCGTTCTCCTCGTGAGAATCTTATGTTATAATTTTCTTCCTGGCATCTACCTAGAGAGTGAACAACCCACTAGACATGCCTAGGCTGCCCAGAACGCATGGCAACGCCACGGTCACGCGGTGACCACGCGGCGGGCATGCAAGCTTATGCGCTCTAGAGTTGGGGCCCTCAGCCACCATCCAAGCCTCGATGTCTCACCATGAAACCATGTATTTCTGATTAAATAGATACTTATTTACCTAGAAATGATTTTTGGAAAAAATAAAGACCAAACTATGAGGCACCTGCAGTTCAAATTTGACCCGCTTCCAACTGAATCAGCGGGAATTTGTCTTTTTCACCAGAGGTGGATCAAAACTTTTGACACCCAACCATTTTGTCAATTTTGCATTATATATGGCCTAGTATTTGATAAAATTGATTAGGTCCAATTTTGCAACAAATATATGGTAGATCCTTCACAAAAAAA
>NC_057801.1:534651778-534735912 GCF_018294505.1 Triticum aestivum | reverse complement strand
GCTGCCTTATTTCTAGTTGTTAGCGACCAATATAGATGGTCATAGCCTTGTAGATTGTCGTGGGTTGTGATGACTAGGCGCCATCTCATCAGTTTGCCTATGTGTCATGTCCTTGTGTCAATTTTTGCCCTAGGTTGTGAAGCAACCTATATTTCTGTTATTCCAAAAATTCCCAAAAAAATCTCATAAATTGTTTGGATCATATCTTCATCAAATATGTCAAAAACCTTCCTTGCCTAGTTCATAAATAACTCAACAATATTCATTTTCCTATTCTGTTCAGAGCAGCACTTTGTGAAGGAAGTGTTATTTATATATTCTTGATTTCCCTAAAAATTTGTGAAGACGGTCTTCTTAGTAACTGATCATCCTCACCCAAAACTCACGCCCATTAGCCATGTGCATTTCCCGTACCGCAAATCAAACACTTGGTTGCTTATTCATGTTTGAGCATCGATCGTTCTCCTCGTGAGAATCTTATGTTATAATTTTCTTCCTGGCATCTACCTAGAGAGTGAACAACCCACTAGACATGCCTAGGCTGCCCAGAACGCATGGCAACGCCACGGTCACGCGGTGACCACGCGGCGGGCATGCAAGCTTATGTGCTCTAGAGTTGGGGCCCTCAGCCACCATCCAAGCCTCGATGTCTCACCATGAAACCATGTATTTCTGATTAAATAGATACTTATTTACCTAAAAATGATTTTTGGAAAAAATAAAGACCAAACTATGAGGCACCTGCAGTTCAAATTTGACCCGCTTCCAACTGAATCAGCGGGAATTTGTCTTTTTCACCAGAGGTTGATCAAAACTTTTGACACCCAACCATTTTGTCAATTTTGCATTATATATGGCCTAGTATTTGATAAAATTGATTAGGTCCAATTTTGCAACAAATATATGGTAGATCCTTCACAAAAAAAACTCATTTTGGGCCCTCGAAAAAATGGAAAATAAATTTTTCGTCCAAAGAAAATTAAAACTTCCTTAGTCAACATTGTTTGTCATTCCAATATGCACCCATGCACATGATATGAGGTCATTTGTACAAACTATGCCATGAATGTGGCCACAAGATTGATCATTTGGCTTGAAAGCCATGAATCTTCACACATGATAGCTCATTTCGGAGAACACTTTTTTAAAATAATTACCGTATTTTAATTTTATTATTTTTCCTGGAAAATTGGTCACATATAATGACACAATGCGGAGGTTTTCCAATTTTTTGATTTTTTTTTGAATTTTTTATGCCCGTTTCAAAATGCGGTCAAAACGGCGGGCTTGACTATTCCTATCTAGTGGTTGAATCTTGGATTTGTTACCGATACAACTCTATGCACGCTTAGCGTTCGCTTTACCTAGAACAAGTATGAAACTAGAAGTACTTTGTAGGTGTTGCTGGATAGGTTTGCAAGATAATAAAGAGCGCGTAAATGAAAAGTAGGGGTTGTTTAGATAAAGAAGCAATAAATTTAGTATAGTGAGTGTGGAAAAGTGGTGGTAGGAGTTGTGAAATTGTCCCTAAGCAATTGACTACTCTACTAGACCGATAGCAAGTTTTATGTGTGAGAGGCATAAGCTAACATACTTTCTATTCTTGGATCATATGCACTTATGATCGGAACTCTCGCAAGCATCCGCAACTACTAAAGATCATTAAGGTAAAACACAACCATAGCATTAAAGTATCAAGTCCTCTTTATTCCCATACGCCATGACCCACTTATCCGTGTTTGTGTTTCAGTCACTCATGCAATGCAGACAATAAGCAAACCATGAACATATTGCAAACCCTGCAGCAGGGATCCCTCACGCTTGCGCGACACGGAGAGCACCCACTACAAAAAATATGTCAACTAGTGACCTTCTGTCAGTGACCCTGAAAGAATTGGTCATAGATCTATGACCATATGAGACCAATTGGTCAAAAGCTGTTCGGGGGCTCCACACCCTAAACCATTGTGACCATTTTGGTCTGAAAGGTCGTAATTTCCTTACACGAAATGGTCACAAAGCAAACATTGCTGGTCCGCTGCCTTATTTCTAGTTGTTAGCGACCAATATAGATGGTCATAGCCTTGTAGATTGTCGTGGGTTGTGATGACTAGGCGCCATCTCATCAGTTTGCCTATGTGTCATGTCCTTGTGTCAATTTTTGCCCTAGGTTGTGAAGCAACCTATATTTCTGTTATTCCAAAAATTCCCAAAAAAATCTCATAAATTGTTTGGATCATATCTTCATCAAATATGTCAAAAACCTTCCTTGCCTAGTTCATAAATAACTCAACAATATTCATTTTCCTATTCTGTTCAGAGCAGCACTTTGTGAAGGAAGTGTTATTTATATATTCTTGATTTCCCTAAAAATTTGTGAAGACGGTCTTCTTAGTAACTGATCATCCTCACCCAAAACTCACGCCCATTAGCCATGTGCATTTCCCGTACCGCAAATCAAACACTTGGTTGCTTATTCATGTTTGAGCATCGATCGTTCTCCTCGTGAGAATCTTATGTTATAATTTTCTTCCCGGCATCTACCTAGAGAGTGAACAACCCACTAGACATGCCTAGGCTGCCCAGAACGCATGGCAACGCCACGGTCACGCGGTGACCACGCGGCGGGCATGCCAGCTTATGCGCTCTAGAGTTGGGGCCCTCAGCCACCATCCAAGCCTCGATGTCTCACCATGAAACCATGTATTTCTGATTAAATAGATACTTATTTACCTAGAAATGGTTTTTGGAAAAAATAAAGACCAAACTATGAGGCACCTGCAGTTCAAATTTGACCCGCTTCCAACTGAATCAGCGGGAATTTGTCTTTTTCACCAGAGGTGGATCAAAACTTTTGACACCCAACCATTTTGTCAATTTTGCATTATATATGGCCTAGCATTTGATAAAATTGATTAGGTCCAATTTTGCAACAAATATATGGTAGATCCTTCACAAAAAAAACTCATTTTGGGCCCTCGAAAAAATGGAAAATAAATTTTTCGTCCAAAGAAAATTAAAACTTCCTTAGTCAACATTGTTTGTCATTCCAATATGCACCCATGCACATGATATGAGGTCATTTGTACAAACTATGCCATGAATGTGGCCATAAGATTGATCATTTGGCTTGAAAGCCATGAATCTTCACACATGATAGCTCATTTCTGAGAACACTTTTTTAAAATAATTACCGTATTTTAATTTTATTATTTTTCTCGGAAAATTGGTCACATATAATGACACAATGCGGAGGTTTTCCAATTTTTTGATTTTTTTTTTGAATTTTTTATGCCCGTTTCAAAATGCGGTCAAAACGGCGGGCTTGACTATTCCTATCTAGTGGTTGAATCTTGGATTTGTTACCGATACAACTATACGCACGCTTAGCGTTCGCTTTACCTAGAACAAGTATGAAACTAGAAGTACTTTGTAGGTGTTGCTGGATAGGTTTGCAAGATAATAAAGAGCACGTAAATAAAAAGTAGGGGCTGTTTAGATAAAGAAGCAATAAATTTAGTATAGTGAGTGTGGAAAAGTGGTGGTAGGAGTTGTGAAATTGTCCCTAAGCAATTGACTACTTTACTAGACCGATAGCAAGTTTTATGTGTGAGAGGCATAAGCTAACATACTTTCTATTCTTGGATCATATGCACTTATGATTGGAACTCTAGCAAGCATCCGCAACTACTAAAGATCATTAAGGTAAAACACAACCATAGCATTAAAGTATCAAGTCCTCTTTATTCCCATACGCCATGACCCACTTATCCGTGTTTCTGTTTCAGTCACCCATGCAATGCAGACAATAAGCAAACCATGAACATATTGCAAACCCTGCAGCAGGATCCCTCACGCTTGCGCGACACGGAGAGCACCCACTACAAAAAATATGTCAACTAGTGACCTTCTGTCAGTGACCCTGAAAGAATTGGTCATAGATCTATGACCATATGAGACCAATTGGTCAAAAGCTGTTCGGGGGGCTCCAAACCCTAAACCATTGTGACCATTTTGGTCTGAAAGGTCGTAATTTCCTTACACGAAATGGTCACAAAGCAAACATTGCTAGTCCGCTGCCTTATTTCTAGTTGTTAACGACCAATATAGATGGTCATAGCCTTGTAGATTGTGGTGGGTTGTGATGACTAGGCGCCATCTCATCAGTTTGCCTATGTGTCATGTCCATGTGTCAATTTTTGCCCTAGGTTGTGAAGCAACCTATATTTCTGTTATTCCAAAAATTCCCAAAAAAATCTCATAAATTGTTTGGATCATATCTTCATCAAATATGTCAAAAATCTTCCTTGCCTAGTTCATAAATAACTCAACAATATTCATTTTCCTATTCTGTTCAGAGCAGCACTTTGTGAAGGAAGTGTTATTTATATATTCTTGATTTCCCTAAAAATTTGCGAAGACGGTGTTCTTAGTAACTGATCATCCTCACCCAAAACTCACGCCCATTAGCCATGTGCATTTCCCGTACCGCAAATCAAACACTTGGTTGCTTATTCATGTTTGAGCATCGATCGGTCTCCTCGTGAGAATCTTATGTTATAATTTTCTTCCTGTCATCTACCTAGAGAGTGAACAACCCACTAGTCATGCCTAGGCTGCCCAGAACGCATGGCAACGCCACGGTCACGCGGTGACCACGCGGCGGGCATGCGAGCTTATGCGCTCTAGAGTTGGGGCCCTCAGCCACCATCCAAGCCTCGATGTCTCACCATGAAACCATGTATTTCTGATTAAATAGATACTTATTTACCTAGAAATGATTTTTGGAAAAAATAAAGACCAAACTATGAGGCACCTGCAGTTCAAATTTGACCCGCTTCCAACTGAATCAGCGGGAATTTGTCTTTTTCACCAGAGGTGGATCAAAACTTTTGACACCCAACCATTTTGTCAATTTTGCATTATATATGGCCTAGTATTTGATAAAAATGATTAGTCCAATTTTGCAACAAATATATGGTAGATCCTTCACAAAAAAACTCATTTTGGGCCCTCGAAAAAATGGAAAATGAATTTTTCGTCCAAAGAAAATTAAAACTTCCTTAGTCAACATTGTTTGTCATTCCAATATGCACCCATGCACATGATATGAGGTCATTTGTACAAACTATGCCATGAATGTGGCCATAAGATTGATCATTTGGCTTGAAAGCCATGAATCTTCACACATGATAGCTCATTTCTGAGAACACTTTTTTAAAATAATTACCGTATTTTAATTTTATTATTTTTCCTGGAGAATTGGTCACATATAATGACACAATGCGGAGGTTTTCCAATTTTTTGATTTTTTTTGAATTTTTTATGCCCGTTTCAAAATGCGGTCAAAGCGGCGGACTTGACTATTCCTATCTAGTGGTTGAATGTTGGATTTGTTACCGATACAACTCTACGCACGCTTAGCGTTCACTTTACCTAGAACAAGTATGAAACTAGAAGTACTTTGTAGGTGTTGCTGGATAGGTTTGCAAGATAATAAAGAGCACGTAAATAAAAAGTAGGGGCTGTTTAGATAAAGAAGCAATAAATTTAGTATAGTGAGTGTGGAAAAGTGGTGGTAGGAGTTGTGAAATTGTCCCTAAGCAATTGACTACTTTACTAGACCGATAGCAAGTTTTATGTGTGAGAGGCATAAGCTAACATACTTTTTTTTCTTGGATCATATGCATTTATGATTGGAACTCTAGCAAGCATCCGCAACTACTAAAGATCATTAAGGTAAAACACAACCATAGCATTAAAGTATCAAGTCCTCTTTATTCCCATATGCCATGACCCACTTATCCGTGTTTGTGTTTCAGTCACTCATGCAATGCAGAGAATAAGCAAACCATGAACATATTGCAAACCCTGCAGCAGGGATCCCTCACGCTTGCGCGACACAGAGAGCACCCACTACAAAAAATATGTCAACTAGTGACCTTCTGTCAGTGACCCTGAAAGAATTGGTCATAGATCTATGACCATATGAGACCAATTGGTCAAAAGCTGTTCGGGGGGCTCCAAACCCTAAACCATTGTGACCATTTTGGTCTGAAAGGTCGTAATTTCCTTACACGAAATGGTCACAAAGCAAACATTGCTAGTCCGCTGCCTTATTTCTAGTTGTTAACGACCAATATAGATGGTCATAGCCTTGTAGATTGTGGTGGGTTGTGATGACTAGGCGCCATCTCATCAGTTTGCCTATGTGTCATGTCCATGTATCAATTTTTGCCCTAGGTTGTGTTGCAACCTATATTTCTGTTATTCCAAAAATTCCCCAAAAAATCTCATAAATTGTTTGGATCATATCTTCATCAAATATGTCAAAAACCTTCCTTGCCTAGTTCATAAATAACTCAACAATATTCATTTTCCTATTCTGTTCAGAGCAGCACTTTGTGAAGGAAGTGTCATTTATATATTCTTGATTTCCCTAAAAATTTGTGAAGACGGTCTTCTTAGTAACTGATCATCCTCAGCCAAAACTCACGCCCATTAGCCATGTGCATCTCCCGTACCGCAAATCAAACACTTGGCTGCTTATTCATGTTTGAGCATCGATCGGTCTCCTCGTGAGAATCTTATGTTATAATTTTCTTCCTGGCATCTACCTAGAGAGTGAACAACCCACTAGACATGCCTAGGCTGCCCAGAACGCATGGCAACGCCACGGTCACGCGGTGACCACGCGGCGGGCATGCGAGCTTATGCGCTCTAGAGTTGGGGCCCTCAGCCACCATCCAAACCTCGATGTCTCGCCATGAAACCAAGTATTTATGATTAAATAGATACTTATTTACCTAGAAATGATTTTTGGAAAAAATAAAGACCAAACTATGAGGCACCTGCAGTTCAAATTTGACCCGCTTCCAACAGAATCAGCGGGAATTTGTCTTTTTCACCAGAGGTGGATCAAAACTTTTGACACCAAACCATTTGGTAAATTGTGCATTAAATATGTCCTAGTATTTTATAAAATTGATTTGGTACAATTTTGCAACAAATATATGGTAGGTCCTTCACAAAAAAACCTTCTTTTGGGCACTCGAAAAATGGAAAATGGTTTTTTCGTCCAAAAAAAATGAAAACTTCCTTAGGAAATATTGTTTGCCATTCCAATATGCACCCTTGTGCACAATATGAGATCATTTGAACAAACTATGCCATGAATGTGGCCATAAGATTGATCATTTGGCTTGAAAGACATGAATCTTCACACTTGATAGCTTATTTCTGAGAACACTTTTTAAAAATAATTACGTATTACAAGTTTATTATTTTTCCTGGAAACTTGGTCACATGTAATGACACAATGCGAAGGTTTTCCATTTTTTTATTTTGTTTGAATTTTTTATGCCCGTTTCAAAATGCGGTCAAAACGGCGGGCTTGACCGTTCCTATCTAGTGGTTGAATCTTGGATTTTTTGGTGTTTCTCTAATTAAATAGATACTTATGTACCTATAAATGTTTTTTGGAAAAAATAAATAGCAAACTATGAGGCAGCTTCAGTTCAAATTTGACCCGTTTCCAGCTGAATCGGCGGGAATTTGTCTTTTTCACCAGAGGTGGATCAAAACTTTTTACACCCAACCATTTGACAATTGTGCATTAAATATGGCCTAGTATTTTAGAAAAATGATTAGGTCCAATTTTGCAACAAATATATGGTAGGTCCTTAAAAAAACTCATTTCACGCACTCGGAAAATGGAAAATGGTTTTTTTGTCCAAATAAAATGAAAACTTCCTTGGGCAACATTGTTTGCCATTCCAATATGCACCCTTGTGCACAATATGAGATCATTTGAACAAACTATGCCATGAATGTGGCCATAAGATTGATCGTTTGGCTTGAAAGCCATGAATCTTCACACATGATAGCTCATTTCTGAGAACACTTTTTTAAATAATTACCGTATTACAAGTTTATTATTTTTCCTGGAAACTTGGTCACATGTAATGACACAATGCGAAGGTTTTCCAAATTTTTGATTTTGTTTGAATTTTTTATGCCCGTTTCAAAATGCGGTCAAAACGGCGGGCTTGACCGTTCCTATCTAGTGGTTGAATCTTGGATTTTTTTGGTGTTTCTCTGATTAAATAGATACTTATGTACCTAAAAATAATTTTTTGAAAAAATAAAGAGCAAACTATGAGGCAGCTGCAGTTCAAATTTGACCCGCTTCCAACTGAATCGGCGGAAATTTGTTTTTTCCACCAGAGGTGGATCAAAACTTTTGACACCCAACCATTTGGTCAATTATATAGTAAATGTGGACTAGTATTTTAGAAAATAGATGGAGTCCAATTTTTCAACAAATATTTGATAGGTTTTTCACAAAAAAACCATTTTTGCCACTTGGAAAATGATTAAAAATAGATAGAAAGATCAGAAATGCATATAAATTGGTGCTCATCCATACAATGTGGGCTAACTCTAGTGAAAATTTGTGTGGTGCCCTTTTGCAAAATATTTTTGATAGCTGCTTCACAAAATTCCTTTATTTTTAGTATTTGAAAACTATTTTAATTCACTAATTTTCCGAACCAATCAGAACACTTCCCACAGATCACCCTATTGTAGCTGATCTGAACCGTCCGTATCCAGCAGATCCAATGCCTCTCACCCGAAACCAAACCCTAGCAGCCCGAGGCCGCCTCTCTCTACCCCTCTCCCCCAGAACACACCCGCCGCCGCCCCTCTCTCCCCCTCTCCCCGATCCAGATCGACGACGACCGCCCCCCCGTCGCCGCCCCCTCCTCCCCCATCCCGCCACCGCTTCTCTCTCCCACTCATCCCCTCCCCACCCATCCTCCCCCTTGTCTCGCTCCCACCCACAGACGCCGCCGCTGCCCCAACCCAAACTATCTCCCTCCCACCTCGATGCGCTATCACACCCACCGTCGACGACCCGCGACAGCGGTAGTGGGCTCGCGACCCAGATCACAAGGACGTCCCCTTCCTCCCGATCTCATCATGCTCCTCTCCATCCCGTCCCCTTCCTCCCCGCAGCGGAACCTTGGTTTTGACCCGTCTCGTTGCTGTGTGCAGAAGTCCGGGAGGCATGGGGCCGGGGACGTGTGCCAGATCTGCCCCGACGGGCTGGGCACAACGATGGACGGCGAGGTCCTCACCGCCTTCGACGTCTGCCGCTTCCCGGTCTACGTGCACGAGCGCAAGGAGGGCACCCAGGCCTGCCTCTAGCGCTTCTGCCAGCTCGACCGCAGCACAAAGTGCTTCTGCCTGCTCTGCCCCCGGCCGCCCCGGGCCGCCGGTACTTCCCCTGCCCCCCTCTGACCCTGCTTCTTGATTTTGATTTGTGTCGTACCGATGTGCGAACCCGCTGCTGCTTATCCCGTCGCTGTCGCGTGTTGTCGAGTTAGCTTCTCATGCCACTGCTGTATGATTTCGTATGACGAGTCGATTAGAGGAGATGGGCGGAGTGGGCAATTTTGGGATGCATGCCGTGCTAGGATCTACTATGCAGGAGGTAGGGCAGGAGCTGGCAGTAGGCCGCGTCGATTCTCAATCAAGTCCCAAAGGACACAACATCCCCTGGGAGAGTTTTTTCTTGCAAATAACTGCGCCAATAGATGGGATTCGCCCGAGACGGTGCTCTGAGGAAGAGTTTAGGCATAACACTAGATTAAGAGGCTTGACAATCGGTCATGGTTAACCTGACCATAAAACTTCAGAAGCTAATCCTACAAAGATAACAAACTCGATAATGCAGGCTGGTCATGATTGAACTGATTACTGAGTTAACTATGTTTTTAGGATTGGTTTCTTTTGTTTTATCTTCCGGGCAATCGTCGTTGCTAGTGCCATCAGGGTTGAATAGGTTGATGACAACACACTTGTTATTGATGAACACAATGATTAAAGAGAACCAACCTGCTTCTGTTGATTTCTGCTACACCGTTTCTACCTGTTTGCGTGTAGAACCATTCTTGAGCCTGAATGGTACTACTTTTCTTGTTTTTTTGTCTTTTTTGTTCTTATGAAAAATCTTTTGTTCATTTTATTATATACATGCTAGAGCACACCTCACGAGGATCACCTTTGAATCATGCTAAGTTACGAAGTTGGCAATACCTTTGAATCACCTTTGCCCCTCCCGCATGCTGAACATGTGCAGGTGGACTTGTTGCTCCATGTTCTGCAGCTGCAGGTGCATCTTCAGTTTACTGTCTGTTTTTGCTAACCAATGTGGCAATGGAAGCATGCATGGTTTTGCTATATGAAGTTCATCAAATCATAAAAGAGTGAATAGGTGTTGGCTTAGCAGTACTCGGACTAGTAGCTAGCAGTACTCGGATGACTAACTGACTGTGTATTATAATTGTTGGGTGCACTTATGATACACTTAGTGTGCCACCTCCAGATGACCAACTGACTGTGTATTTGTACTAGCACGTGTCGACGAAGCAGGAACACAGAGTTGCGGAGAGCAGCAGCTCGCAATCGTGGTCAGGGACCGACCGTCCGAGAGTAGACCGTGGAGACGTGGAGTTCAGTCCAGGCAGTTCCTTGTAATATTTTGGATCTCATTTTTGTTATGATGAATTGATATATAATGATGTTTGATCTGCTTCT
Source organism: Triticum aestivum (assembly GCF_018294505.1). Lineage (NCBI taxonomy): Eukaryota > Viridiplantae > Streptophyta > Magnoliopsida > Poales > Poaceae > Triticum > Triticum aestivum. Next base: position 534,725,310 of record NC_057801.1, on the reverse strand, counting down.
GCTTGATTCCTTACTTGTTGACATTGCAGTCACGTAGATTTTGCTCGTTGTGGCATTGCTTGAATTTGGGTTATTGGATAGCTGGAGCTGCGTAGGATTTCTTCTAATTTACTACAAGAGACGAAGACCACGCTTCATGAATTCAGGTGCTCTCTCTCATTTTTCTTGTAACAATGTTGCCAAAAAGGCATTTCTCTGGTTGTGACAAAAGAAAAGAAAGAAGAAACTTGTACATAAAATCATTGGAGCTTGTATATACAAATCCTATAATTATATACTCTCTCTGCTCCCAGGGCGCCCCCGAGGTGGTCATGTGGGATCCTCTCGAATAGCTCGTGCTCGCTGTCGACTTCGATGGCAGGGTCACCCGCTCCATCGGCCCCCTCTCTGGCGGGATGTACTACTCGGATTTCATCCCCTACATCAACTCATACACAGAGATCTACATGTACTACTCGGATTAAACTCTATTCTGCTGTACAATTACACTCGCAAGCTGTCTTACCGTATTATTGGATCTGTTAATCACTTTCTACATGTTAGATCGGTTTGATTTTGAGATGAAGCGAGACTTTAATGTTTCTGAATTCTGATGTGAAAGCATGTCTACGTCAGTTGAACTTTGCACGACTGTTCCTGTAGATCGATGGTGATATCAGCATGCATCCTAATTGTCAACCTCGAGTCTGCACTTCTGTATGTTTTTCATGTGAAACACTTATGCATGACTAATTGTTAAGTTGATACAATTTCTTTGGTAGACAAGCATGGAAATATGTTTTAACTTTCCTGAAAATTGAACTTTTCTTAACAAATCAAGAACTCCCCTCATTATGTGAAACACCTATGCATATGACTAATTCTGCACGGCAATTCTGTTCAATTTTGATTTCTTTGGTAGTCAATTCTGTTCAATTGTGAAACACCTATGCATATGACTATGACAGCATGTCTATATCAGTACAACTTTGCATGCATATTTTATTGACTAGATATATACGTGTTGACTGTTTGTCTATTCCTATGTACTGCATACTTTGTAATGGAGTTTGCTTGTATGGTGCTTGTGAAAATGTTAGTATGAAAATAATTGACATTGGTGACAACGTACATGGCCATTAGAAACGCGGAAGCTTACAGTGGCTACGGTCGCCCACGCTCTGCTTCTCCTGGTCTCTGTGTACCCTGCTTGCATACTGTCTGTTCGTGATTTATTCTAGCAAGTATCCATTCATGAGAAATAAGCTCTCCAGGATTCACCGGACCAACAACTAGTTCTAGCATGTTTATTTCAAGCAATTTCTGATTCATGATGTTTGATGAACCAGTATCCATGTCGGGAGACTAGTAGAACTTGCAAACTTTAGTCACTTATCCTGCTGTTCATGTCCATAGTGATGAGCATTTATGTGTATTGCTATTTGCCTCTGGTGACATGTGAGAAGCACTCATCTATATGTTTATATTTTGAGCAGCTGGGTACAACTACAGTTGCAAAATCATCCAGCCAAATTTTGGGAGGATGGCATAAAAGATTACATAACCCATGCTTTTGAAATCATGGTAAGCTTCACAAGCTTGTAAGGTGTTTTCTATTTTCAAGTGACTTTACATCAAGTTACTGTTTCTCAACAGAAATTCTAGACTGTAGCTTTTTATTGTTCTCTCCACTTATTTGTACACCAAGGATGCTTACTTAACTGTATAACTCTTTATTGTTCTTTTCTAGGTATTCTATTTATGCTCCATTCCGAAATCTATTGTGCACTGCCAAGTCCATGAGGCGAAGCGCTCACTGCTCGACTATTTCTTTACTGAACTGGGAGCAACAAAGGCAAGAAATTCAAAACAAGCTGAAGTCCTTTTGATTCTTGATTTCTAGCATACACATGCAACCTATTTAGTGATGTTACCGTAGATATGATGTAAGTTCAATGCTTACAATTTTTTTATGTGATGCATGTCACCTTTCGAAATATGAAGATGCTCTATCACTGTTGCTGGCAATCTGGCATATCATAACAGTCTTACCCCTTGTTCTGTCACTAGCATACACTACAGTTTTAGATAAAAGGGGGGCATGTCATTTGCTCTATAAAGTGGATTTTTTATTAATTTATTTGGACTTGCACACATTAGGTAAGGAAGGATCGCCAATCTGGGTGTCCAAATGATAGTAAAACCTAGGCTCTTGCACGGTTCTTGGATTTATTTTTAGCATATATTACCCATATCGAGAATGAACATGTGGCTTTTCTTCTCATCTACAGGAGAGTTATGTGCTGATTTTTTTGAAGAAGCTGGAAGTCCAAGACAACGACTTGCTTTATATGTTTGTTGTAATGCCGTATTTTCTGGGAATTTGGATGTACTGTTGGTCTTGCTGAGAATTTGGTGTATATTTTCTTGTTGAACTTATTATTTAAATGCTAGAATATATGTACAAATCCTTGGAATATTATTGTATGTATTTTTGAAATGTATTCTTGGATTGAAAGTGGTCAAAAACAGAATATATTGGTATTGAATTTGGGTTGATTCTTTGTCTGTGCTGTAAATTGTATTTGAAATAAAGAGGCATGGCCCAAATTAAAAACTGGCCGAAATGTCTATTGTACCAAATGAAAAATTGGTCGAAATGGCTACAACCCAAAAAGAATTGGATCACAAAGAGGCCAAGGCCCAAAAATTATATCGCAAAAAGGCAAAGGCCCAAAAATTAAATCAACAACAACAACGACAACAACAAAGCCTTTACTCCCAAACAAGTTGGGGTAGGCTAGAGGTGAAACCCATAAGATCTCGCAACCAACTCATGGCTCTGACACATGGATAGCAAGCTTCCACGCACCCCTGTCCATAGCTAGCTCTTTGTCAATACTCCAATCCTTCAGGTCTCTCTTAACGGACTCCTCCCATGTAAAATTCAGTCGACCCCGCCCTCTCTTGACATTCTCCGCACGATTTAGCCGTCCGCTATGCACTGGAGCTTCTGGAGGCCTGCGCTGAATATGCCCAAACCATCTCAAACGATGTTGGACAAGCTTCTCCTCAATTGGTGCTACCCCAACTCTATCTCGTATATCATCATTCCAGACTCGATCCTTCCTCGTGTGGCCACACATCCATCTCAACATATGCATCTCTGCCACACCTAACTGTTGAACATGTCGCCTTTTAGTCGGCTAACACTCCGCGCCATACAACATTGCGGGTCGAACCGCCGTCCTGTAGAACTTGCCTTTTAGCTTTTGTGGCACTCTCTTGTCACAGAGAATGCCAGAAGCTTGGCGCCACTTCATCCATCCGGCTTTGATTCGATGGTTCACATCTTCATCAATACCCCCATCCTCCTGCAACATTGACCCCAAATACCGAAAGGTGTCCTTCCGAGGTACCACCTGGCCATCAAGGCTAACCTCCTCCTCCTCACACCTAGTAGTACTGAAACCGCACATCATGTACTCGGTTTTAGTTCTACTAAGCCTAAACCCTTTCGATTCCAAGGTTTGTCTCCATAACTTTAACTTCCTATTTACCCCCGTCCAACTATCATCAACTAGCACCACATCATCCGCAAAGAGCATACACCATGGGATATCTCCTTGTATACCCCTTGTGACCTCATCCATCACCAATGCAAAAAGATAAGGGCTCAAAGCTGACCCCTGATGCAGTCCTATCTTAATCGGGAAGTCATCGGTGTCGACATCACTTGTTCGAACACTTGTCACAACATTATTGTACATGTCCTTGATGAGGGTAATGTACTTTGCTGGGACTTTGTGTTTCTCCAAGGCACACCACATGACATTCCGCGGTATCTTATCATAGGCCTTCTCCAAGTCAATGAACACCATATGCAAGTCCTTCTTTTGCTCCCTATATCTCTCCATAAGTTGTCGTACCAAGAAAATGGCTTCCATGGTCGACCTCCCAGGCATGAAACCAAACTGATTTTTGGTCACGCTTGTCATTCTTCTTAAACGGTGCTCAATGACTCTCTCCCATAGCTTCATTGTATGGCTCATCAGCTTAATTCCATGGTAATTAGCACAACTCTGAACATCCCCCTTGTTCTTGAAGATTGGTACTAATATACTCCGTCTCCATTCTTCTGGCATCTTGTTTGCCCAAAAAATGAGGTTGAAAAGCTTGGTTAGCCATACTATCGCTATGTCCCCGAGACCTTTCCATACCTCAATGGGGATACAATCTGGGCCCATCGCCTTGCCTCCTTTCATCTTTTTTAAAGCCTCCTTCACCTCAGACTCCTGGATGCGCCGCACAAAACGCATGCTGGTCTCATCAAAGGAGTCGTCCAGTTCAATGGTAGAACTCTCATTCTCCCCATTGAACAACTTGTCGAAGTACTCCCGCCATCTATGCTTAATCTCTTCGTCCTTCACCAAGAGTTGGCCTGCTCCGTCCTTGATGCATTTGACTTGGCCAATATCCCTTGTCTTCCTCTCCCGGATCTTAGCCATCTTATAAATTAAATGCACAGTAAAAATTGTGAGGCCCAAATTTAAAATGGATCGCAAAGTGCCCAAAGCAGTTGACCAAAATTGGCAGGAAAAAAATATAAATGGGCTGAATTAATTGGCTCGCCCCATATAAACACCGAATTGGACCGGGCTGATTCTTGTGCCACATTGGATTGCCACATCGGATGCCTACGTGGCCTGGGCAGACAGCTAGTGACCAAAACAAGACAGTAGGCTTATTTTGGTCGTAAATGTCTACGACCTTCTCACAGAAAAGGTCAAAAATGTCAGTTTACGATGGCCAGCTTTTGACCTTCTGGTTTTGGTCACAAAAAGGTCGCAAGTAAAAAAACTATGACCATTCAGTGACCAATAGTGGTGGTCACAAGTTGACATATTTCTTGTAGTGACCATAGGACAGCAACATAACCACAAGCAAATTAAACCAATCATAGCAATTCACCAATTACCGATAGGACAACAAAAATCTACTCAGACATCATAGGATGGCAACACATCATTGGATAATAATATGGAGCATAAAGCACCATGTTCAAGTAGAGGGTACAGCGGGTTGTGGGAGAGTGGACAGCTGAATATAGATGGGGGAAGGTGATGGAGATGTTGGTGAAGATGACGGCGGTGTTGGTGTAGACCGCGACGATGACGATGGCCCCCGGCGGTGTTCCGGTGCCACCGGAAGCGAGGGGGAGAGAACCCCCCTTCTTCTTCTTCTTCCTGGACCTTCTCCCTAGATGGGAGAAGGGTTTCCCCTATGGTCCATGGTCTCTGTCGGTGTCAAAACCGGCAGATCTCGGGTAGGGGGTCCCGAACTGTGCGTCTAGGCGGATGGTAACAGGAGACAAGGGACACGATGTTTTTACCCAGGTTCGGGCCCTCTCGATGGAGGTAAAACCCTACTCCTGCTTGATTAATATTGATGATATGGGTAGTACAAGAGTAGATCTACCACGAGATCGGAGTGGCTAAACCCTAGAATCTAGCCTATGGTATGATTGTTGTTCGTCCTACGGACTAAAACTCTCCGGTTTATATAGACACCGGAGAGGGCTAGGGTTACACAGAGTCGGTTACAATGGCAGGAGATCTTCATATCGTATCGCCAAGCTTGCCTTCCACGCCAAGGAAAGTCCCATCTGGACACGGGACGGAGTCTTCAATCTTGTATCTTCATAGTCCGGGAGTCCGGCCAAAGGTCTTAGTCCGGCCATCCGGACACCCCCTAATCCAGGACTCCCTCAGTAGCCCCTGAACCAGGCTTCAATGACGACGAGTCCGGCGTGCAAGTTGTCTTCGGCATTGCAAGGCGGGTTCTCCTGCAAATTCTCTGTATCCGTCGAATAGTGTCCGGCTTCTAGTGTGTGCTGTCCTCCTCGGCTTTTGTGCCCCATAATGACCATCTTCCACGCGTCAAACGAATGCGAAAAGTCAGGGGGTTTTCTTTTCACTTACCACCCCCAAGGTGCGTTAATGAGCCGCCCATAAAAGAGACGGGGGTTTAGATCCAACTCACACCATCTTCCCTCCGCGAGTCTTCATCAGAGCGCCTCTGACAGAGATCCATTCCAACATGGCCAGTCGATGCCGCTCCTCCTCTCGCTCTTCCAGCCCTCGGCCCGGAGTTGGGGGCGGTGCTCCATCTCGCATAGCGAGTTAGTAGTGCTTCAGTCCAAGGGGCTTCTCCCCCCAGCATATATGGTCCCTGTTCGAGCCGGGATTGCTGCCTATAGCGGCGGAGAGCAGGCGGAGAGCGTTCCCAATCCCTCCCAAGGAGAGCGGGTATGCCTAGTCCCTTATTTGATGAGAGGACTAGGATTTCCAATTCATCCGTTTCTCCGAGGGTTGCTAGAGTTTTACGGCCTCCAGCTACATAACCTCACGCCCGCCTCCATTCTGCACATCGCGGACTTTGTGGCCCTCTGCGAGCTGTTCTTGGGTGTTGAGGCCCATTTCGCACTGTGGAAGAGGTTGTTTTGCCTTGTGCCCCATTCTCAGGAGGGGTCTATTTATCAGGTGGGCGGACCCGAACTATGGCGCATCGCCGGGACCGGATATCTATCCGGCACCCCAAAGAGGGCGTCCGAAGACTGGCCCTCAGAGTGGTTTTATATAGATGACGTCCCCCTGGCGGACCCTGTACGGATCGGACTCCCCGAGTTCAATAATGCCCCGTTGAAGAAGCGCCTGAGTTGGCACCCATGGAACCCTCAGAGGGAAGCTGACAGGGACGTCCTGTACCTGATGAGCCGGATAAGGCTGTTGGCTCACTCCGGACTGACCATGATTAAGGTCATGGCCGTATGAATTACGCGAGGGGTGCAGCCGCTTCAATACAGAGGCCACCCCATGTGGGATTTCAACGGGGAGGATGACGCCACTCGGTGCGGTCGCAAGGGGCCAGATTCGGCCGCCACTTTAACGAGAATCTTATCCACTTTGTATAAGGGGGAAGAGGAAGAATTCCTCCGTGTCAACCCGGAGGGCGGATTCTCCATGTACAATCCTCCTAGTTGGGTGAGCGGACACTTTCACTTGCCTGTCCGTTTGTGAAATTCCCGTAGTTGAGTACTTAGATTTAGTAATGTTCAAACGCAGGAGCTGCGCCAGGCTGTGAAGGAAATAAACAGCCCTGCTCCACAACCCGAGGACCCGGGACGGCCCCTCGATCCGGACTCCCAAGAAGATCCGGACTTATGCGTGGAGTTGATTGATGGAGTATTTCATCAGTTGAGCAAGAATAAATCCTTAGTGGCCATCACGTCCGACTATCCCGGACTACTTCCAGCCTCCAAGGTAACTAAGACCGAAGTCCCAGTATTCTAATGCTTTATCTTGCATGCCGTGTAATAACAACATTTCGCAGGGTAAATCCTTGAGGCAGAAGGCCGAGCCCGCGGTGGGCAGCCAAGAAAGGCCGCTGAAGCCAAGCGGGCCAAAAAGAAGTGCGGACCGGATCGAGATTCCGGCGCAACGGTATGGCGTGTGAATTCAACGCCTAGGGTTTACACCCTTGAGTCTTACTAATGCTCATGATTTTCTTAGGAAGAAGAGAGCCCGCCGGACTATGTCCACCGACCAAGGTTCGAGGCCGGGTCCGGAAGCGGAGACGGACATGGGACGCGCCTCGGGCGCTCCTCCGACAAAGGGCGCCGACGGGCTATCTGCCACCAATTCAGAGGTGGAGAGTGCCCTGAACCACAGGCGTCGCCGGACTATTCTTCGTGACGCGTGTTTTTCCCCAGAGGCGTTGGACGCCTTTAATACAGGAGATGCATATCTCTGTGCTGCTAAAAATGGTCTAGCCAGAGCCACGGAGCAGTATGTGAAAGACATATAGTGAGTAAAATTGAAGGTTATATATGTCAGTAGCCCCTGAGACTTGAAACAGTGAAGATAACTGTTTGAAGGATCATGTGCTATGCAGTGTCTTACAAAGAAGAACACGCAATTGTCCCAGGAGCTCGAAGAGTGCAAGGCTCAGCTTGAGGCTGCATTGGCCACTTTAGAGAATGTCAAGGGGACGCCCGCATGTAATATGTGCTTCGAGAGGTACCTCCGTTTTGAAATGCGGCAAGCGTGCAACCCTGACTATAATAATGCAGATGAGGCCGGAGTAAATCCGGACCAGCAACAACTCCTACGCCAACTAAAGGCTGGCGAGAACGTGCTGACGAGGGCGAGGCAAGAGAAGAACAAGCTTCAAGACACCAATACCCAGCTAGGCGAGGAACTGAAAGAACCAATGAAAGCACCAATGTTGGTGTCAAAACCGGCGGATCTCGGGTAGGGGGTCCCGAACTGTGCGTCTAGGCGGATGGTAACAGGAGACAAGGGACACGATGTTTTTACCCAGGTTCGGGCCCTCTCGATGGAGGTAAAACCCTACTCCTGCTTGATTAATATTGATGATATGGGTAGTACAAGAGTAGATCTACCACGAGATCAGAGTGGCTAAACCCTAGAATCTAGCCTATGGTATGATTATTGTTCGTCCTACAGACTAAAACTCTCCGGTTTATATAGACACCGGAGAGGGCTAGGGTTACACAGAGTCAGTTACAATGGGAGGAGATCTTCATATCGTATCGCCAAGCTTGCCTTCCACACCAAGGAAAGTCCCATCCGGACACGGGACGGAGTCTTCAATCTTGTATCTTCATAGTCCGGGAGTCCGGCCAAAGGTCTTAGTCCGGCCATCCGGACACCCCCTAATCCAGGACTCCCTCAGTCTCCGTGGCATGGGAGGGGCAAGAGCCCCTCTGAGATATGATCTGTCTCTCTATCTCTCTTTGTTTCTGCGTTCCCAGATTCTGCCCTTTCACCGTTTCTTATATATCCGGAGATCCGTAACTCTGATTGGATTGAAACCTTTGCCAAGATTTTTCTTAGAAAAATAGCTTACTTGCGGCAAAAGAAGAGCATCAACCGCCTTACGGGGTGCCCGCGAGGGTTAGAGGCGCGCTCACCCCCCTGGGCGCGCCCTCCTGCCTCGTGGCCCCCTCGGGCACCATCTCGCGTTGATTCTTCTTCCCAAAAATCATAAATATTCCAAAATAATTCTCCGTCCGTTTTTATCCCATTTGGACTCCGTTTGATATGGGGTTTCTGCGAAACATAAAACATGCAACAAACAGGAACTAGCACTGGGCACTGGATCAAGAATGTTAGTCCCAAAAATATTATAAAAAGTTGCCAAAAGTATATGAAAGTTGAATAATATTGGCATGGAACAATCAAACATTATAGATACGACGGAGATGTATCACTACCATAGACCTTTCATTGAGAAAATTGTGAATACTTGCTATGAACTTGAGGTAGATGCTTATTCTCTTGTCACACATATTTGCATCTCTACCTCACATTTACATGCTTGTTTCCATGATGACCTTGATTTTGCTCAATTCATATGCTTACATGTCATGACACAATCCTTTGTCAAACCATATGCTATGCTTGATGACAACACTTGTTTGATGACTCACCTCTTGAATGCTTGGTTTTGCACTAACGCTAACCACATTTGTTTTTCCAAGTGTTTGTTGTATTTGCTCCTTTTGAAGGAATCACAAGACGGTGCGACATTGGATAGTGCCCATTTTGAGCTACTAGATGATGAGTGCTTGGTGATCGACCACTTTAACACGGCACCGCCATCTCTTTCCCATGGTGGTTTGGTTTTCGATCCGAGGTAGGATCTTTTCCAAGGGGGAGGGGATGATGCCGAGCATCCTACGGGCATCACCATGTCAAGAGTCCTTTTGGCAAGTGACACATGAGACCTCTACTTCTCATACATAAAGGTGAATCTTCTCCTTTACACGTGTTCACTTAACCCCTTCGAGGATGGTATACTACTTGACACTCCACTCGTGTGCATACATAGGTATTGTTGGAACACTATGGACGAGGAGGAGGAGTGCGAGAGCAAGTGTACAACTACACCATCTGCGAGGGAAGCATGGAAGCGAAGATGGAAGAAGACGGTGTTGCTGTGTCTATAGCGGCCGGATGACCAATGTGCCACCAGACATCTGACACGCTACAGCGCCCGGACGACCAGCGTCCACCGGACGTCCGACGCACCTTCCACCCACCCAGACGAAGAGGCTACAGTGGTCGGATGAACGACGACCACCGGACGCCCGACAAGTACCAATGGCCGAACGACCGACGCCGACCGGATGACCGGTGCCACCTGTCCATAGAAGAAACATCGGAAGTCCAACGCCCTCCGGACGTCCGGACCCCCGCGAGCGACCGGACGTCCGACCCCGGCCGGACGTCTGACACTGCATGTGCACAGCCGGGCCTTTGGCCTTTTATCCCTCTCCCACTTACCCCTTTGTGGCTTAGACTATAAATAGACCTCCCCCTCATCCTTTCTAGGGTTAGCAAATATGATAGATCATTCTTAGGTGAGCTTTGCTCCTACCTCTACTCTTGAGAGAGAGAGAGAGAGAGACCACCACTCCCATGGAGTTCAAGACCTCCATGTGAGAAGATCATACAGGATATCATCAAGACCCCTCATGGGAAGATCCGTCTAGGATACCATCAAGACCTCCTCTTCGAGATGAACTCTACCATGTATCTTTCCTTTTGTTGTTCATGTACCTTGTGATCTTGTGTGTTTGATTGTCTAGTGGATGTGTGATTGGACTAATTCTTGAGTGTTTCCCCTTGTGATTTCTCCCCTTCTTCCCCATGTTCATCGTGTTCTTCAAGGGAACCCACTCCAATCGTGAAAGATCAGCTTACACCGGGTTAGCCTCGTATCATAGAGCCAGTTCTAGGGTGGCTGGTGACAAGAGAACTATCATTGAAAAAGCCAAGCAACTCAAAGAAGTTCAGAATTTTGAAGTTCAAAAACCCCTAGGTATGACACACAAGCCCTTTTCTTTTTTAATGATCCTTCTTTTAATGTCATTGCATCTAAGATTGGTGTAGATATTACCTCTCTTAATGATGACAATGAGTGCTCATCTGTGGCTGATCTTCCACAAAATAGAACTGGAGGTTCTGTTGCTGGAAAACTTACTTTTGATAGCAACACTAGTTTAGATTGCATAAACCCTCCTGCTGATTCTAGTGAGGGGCTCTGGTCTCTTATTTGCAAACATAGGCAGGGCAAGCACCCCAGAAACAAAATGTCCCCATGAATGCCCTCTTTTGGAATGTAAGGGGTATTGCAGCCCCTGGGAGGAAAACTCTCATAGTTGATACTATCAATAAAACTCATGCTACTATCCTAGGTTTTCAGGAAACCAAGAAGGAGGAGTTCTCTACCTCTTGTATTAAATCCCTTAATGGGAATAGGGATTTTGAGTGGCACTCTCTTCCATCTAAAGGATCTGCTGGAGGCATCCTGATGGGAATAGATTTAAGCATTTTTTAAGTTGTTTCTTGGTCCCACTTAGAGTTTTCTGTCAACTCTATAGTCAAGTTGAAAACTACTGGGCTTACTTTTAGGATTATTACTGTTTATGGCTCTCCCTATGATGAGGGGAAAGGAGCTTTTATCTCTGAACTTCATACCTTATTCCTAAATGCCCACATCCCCACTCTGATAGGGGGGAATTCAATCTGGTTAGAAATGTTGAGGATAGAAGCAATGGTTCTATTAATCATAAGTGGAGTGATAATTTCAATGCCTGGATTGAGATCTGGAGCTTACTTGAAATTAAGCTCTCTTCTAGAAAAATTACCTGGGTCAATAATCAAATAGATTTGATTATGTCCACCATTGATAGAATCTTTTGTGACACAGAGTTAGATGGCCTGTTTCCTCTTTCTAGTTGTAGAGCTCTGCCCAGATGTGGCAGTGATCATACCCCTCTGCTTTGGGACTCTAGAATTAACCAATCTCCTAAAAACATTAGCTTTAAGTTTGAAAAATGGTGGCTCCTAAGAGAGGATTTTTCTGAACTAGTCAGAAAGATCTGGTCTGAACCCACTGGGAGTATCTGCCCTCTAGAAATCTGGCAAATCAAAATCAGAAGATTTAGGAAAACTACCAAAGGCTAGAACTCCAATGAGGAGGCCAATCTGAGGAGGTATAAAAGGATTCTTCTCCTTGAGTTTGACTCTCTAGATATTAAGGCTGAAACCTCTGACCTCACTGAGGCTGAGCTTACTAGGTTGAACTTTGTTCATGGTGAACTGAAGAAAATCTGGCTCCTAGAAGATATTAAAGCTAAACAAATATATAGATATAGGGATACTAAGGAGGGGGATAGAAAACACTGCTTATTTTCATGTTGTTGCCAATCAGAGGAGGAGGAAACCCCTCATTCACTCTCTGGATGGTCCTAATGGTCCTATCACTGATACTAGTGATATGTTAAAAGTGGCACGTGGCTTTTATAAAGAGCTTTTCAAGAAAGAAAACCCCTCTGGTTTCTCTCTTCATGAAAACTTCTTCTCTGATTCTGAGAAAGTTTCCCATTCTGAAAATGAGCTGCTAGAAGCCCCATTTTCAGAAGCAAAAGTGAAGGATGCTATTTTTAGCTCCTACCTAGATGGATCTCCTGGTCCTGACAGAATTCCTTTCCTTTTTACCAACACTTTTGGGACTTGATCAAAAAATACATTATGGACCTCTTCCAGGCCTTTCATAGAGGGGAGCTAGATATATATAGACTGAATTTTGCAATGTTGTCTCTTATCCCTAAAGGGCTTGAAGCCACCTCTATGAAAAATTCAAGCCTATCAGTCTGATTAATTGTAGTTTTAAAATTTTCTCTAAAGTACTCACCACTAGGCTCTCTAAAGTATTGCAGAGGTTGATTGCTAGCAATCAATCTGCATTCCTCAAAGGGAGATATATCCTTGAAAGTGTGGTCACTGCTCATGAAGTCCTCCACTCTGTCCACTCTGGGAATAAAAAAGGCCTTGTTTTAAAATTGTACTATGAAAAAGCCTTTGACAAAGTAGACCTTAATTTCCTCACGAAACTCCTGGAGCTCAGGGGTTTTGGGAAGAAATGGTCTAGCTAGATCCATCAGCTCACTCATGGGGGTCTGTTGGGGTAAAGTTGAATGGTTGTGAGAGTGACTTTTTCCTAGCCGGTAAAGGTCTTAGGCAAGGTGACCCTATTTCACCTCTTCTTTTTAACCTGGTTGTTGATGTACTCACCAAAATGTTGAGCAAGACTGCTGATCATAGCTTGATTGCTGGCCTTTGCCCTGAGGTTTTCCCTAATGGGACCGTCTGCCTTCAATATGTAGATGACACAATCCTCTTTCTAGATAATGACATAAATCATGCTAGCAACTTGAAAACTGTTTTGACTTGCTTTGAGCAAGTTTCAGGCATGAGAATTAACTACTCCAAGAGTGAGCTCATTCCCATCAATATGGATGACCAGGAACTAGCTGGTTTTCTAAACATTTTAGTTTGCAGTAGTGGTAGCTTTCCCATTAAATATTTAGGCATCCCTCTCCATTATGATAAACTTAGGAGAGAAGACATTCAACCCCTTTTACACAAAATCATTAAGAGGATTGCATGATGGAGAGGAAAACTCCTGTCTTACAGAGGTAGATTGATCCTCATTCAAGCCTGCCTGGCTAGCATTCCTGTTTACCTCCTCTCCTTCTTCAAATTCCCTAAATGGGCTGTTAGTCTCATCAACTCACAAATGTCCCATTGCATGTGGATTGATTTTGAAGGGCATAGAAAGATTCACCTAGCTAACTAGGGGCTGGTCTCCATGAAAAAAAGGAGTTTGGAGGTTTGGGCATTCCCAATCTCCAAGAAATTAACATTTGTCTGTTAGGATCCTGGATCAAAAGATACTATGAGGCATGCCAAAAACCCTGGAAGATGCTTATTGAGCACAAATACTTGGCCAATAAGCCTAACATTTTTGCCTCCTCCTCTAACCAGAAAATCTCTAGATTCTGGAAAGGGGTAAAGTCTGTTATCCATGCTGTGAAATTTGGTTACAGATGGATCATTGGGGATGGGGGCAAGACCAGGTTCTGGGAAGATACCTGGTTTGGCACTTCCCCTCTAGCTGTTCAATTTTGGCCTATCTATTTGATCTGCAATGAACAGAACAAATGTGTCAATGAGATCTGGGATGGGCAATGCCTCAAACTCTCCTTCAGAAGGATCTTTAGTGACAAACTTATGGAACAATAGTTCCAGCTAGAGGAAATTGCTAGGAGTATTATCTTCTCTGATGAGACAGATTCTCTAATCCGGCAATTCGAAAATAGGGGACAATACTCCTCTAGCTCCCTATACCATGTTATTAATTTTAGGGGGGTTTAGCCTATTTTCATCCAAGCAGTGTGGAAATTGAGAGTTCCCCCTAAAATTCATGTCTTTCTCTGGCTCCTCTCTAACAACAAACTGATGACCAGGGATAATCTTAGGGAAAGGCATATTATCAAACCCCTTGAATGTGTCTAGTGTTTGGAGCAAGAATCTTACTCCCACCTTTTCTTCGACTGCATTGTTGCCAAGCACCTTTGGGGCCCTGCTGCTGATTACTTCAACACTCAGATTGGCTCTTCCTTTGAATCTGTAGCTAGATTCTGGGTTACTAACAAAAAATGCACTATTTTGAATAATGTTAGCTCAATAGTCCTGTGGTGTCTCTCGAAATATAGAAATGCTATGATTTTTTTATAACACCAGTTGGAATTCTGTTCCTCAAGTCTTGAGATTGACCTTGAACACAGTGAGGAACTGGACGATCCTCTCCTCGGGATCAGATAAGGAAAAGATAATGACCTTTGTGGGGTTCCTCGCAAAGTACCTTCAGAGACCTTTGGAGATCACAAGTGGCTGAGCAAGCCACGCTCTGATCTGGGACTGGATCCCTGGGAAAAGCTGAAGATCTCAGAAGACGATGATGGGCTCCTGTCACCAAAGAAAAGAGGCATCCACAATGATGTCCCTTCCAGTCCGGTGTCTACTCTTATCGCTTGCTGGTCACCGCGGGCGGACGTTGCTCCACGTCTGAAGACCATGAAGGCATCGCTGGATTCTCCCGGTGCCCTTTGAAAAGCTCTTCTCCTTAGATCTTTAGTGAGTCTTGGCCCTGCTGGCGACCCTTGTAATAATGCTACTTACTAGCCAGCTCGTTTCCTTCTTTTTATTTTGAACTGCTCTTTTAGAGTAATGGAACCGGGGAGGTGCTCCCTGGTCTTCTAAAAAAAACTTATTCTTATTACCGATCGCCTGCTGCATGGCCCTATTTGAGCCGGCCTAATATTGTAGCTTCGCTCGAGGTTTTTTAGTACTCCCCCCGACCCAAAATAAATGTTGTCATTTCAGTCCAATTTTGAAGGAAGTAGTTTTTTTACCGTCCTTTTCATTATTTTTATTGGTTTTCTTCAGGTTTTTCTTTTTTCCCCTTTTATTTTCTTTTCCCTGGTTCACTTTGTTTCTTTCCATTGTTTTTACCAGTTTTCTTATGTTTCAAATACTTGTTTTACACATTTTTTGAGTACCTATTCACATTTTTCAAATACATGTTGAAGCGTTTCTTTTGTATGATACGTGCCAATTATATAAACTATGCTAACATTTTTTGCAATATATAAATATTTTAAAATAATGTATTGAACATTTATATTTTACTTGAAATGTATGTATATTTTTGTAAATGTAAAACACATTATTTTGAATAGTATGAAACATTTTTTTTCATTGCACAAACCTTTTTGTACATTGTATAATATTTTAAAATATGTAATGTACATTTTTTGATACACTTGGACATTTTTGAAATTTCACAAACAATTTTTTTGAATGGTACAAACATTTTCTAAGAGCCAAGCGAACATTTTTTTACACCGCATTATATTGTTAATTGTGCGTTGAAAACTTTTGAAAAGTAACTAAAGTTTTTTCATAATATTTGTATATATTATTTTTCTAATTTTTTAGAAAAGTAAAAAGAAACATGCGTACAACATCAGCGGCATGAGACCACATGGTTATTGCGCGGGCCCACTACTGGCTCGCTGTAGGTGACCTGGTCTGCTGCCTTGCATAAGGCAAGATATAGACTCGCCGAAATCACTAGTTAAGGGTCATCCCTTGCAAAGGTCACTCCCCACCTTGTTAGGTGCTAACAAGTGGTGTGCGCCACTTGTCAAAACGAGGAGGTATCCTATATGGGTATGTGGGTATGAGACAAATAGTTACCCATGGGTATATAAATAGGGAAATCTGAAACCCATCGGGTAGAGCGGGTACGGATATGAGATCGTATAACACATACCCATATAATGTGAACTCGAAAATATCTCTACACTTAGTCATGAATTTGTTAACTCAAAATGTATGACTATGATTATATAATGTTGTTTTGATGTGTTGTTGTTTTCAAGAAAGTGATATTCTTTGTTAAATATGTTGTAGTTTCTGATGTGTTGTGGTTTATAGTATAATTACATGTTGTTGTTTATGACTGACTATGAATTGTTCAGATATTTTGCAAACATGGGTAATTTTATCTACGGGTACCCGTCTATCCTGTCGGGTAACGGGTCTGAGAAAAAAATTGTACCACTGATGTGTATGGATAAAGATGATGAGTTTAGGGGATGTGTAAAGGTATGAGGTGGCCCACTATGAGGGTAGGCCGCAACAGCAATGAACTGTGCTCGACCGATGGGATTGCGCTCGGCCCACTAATTTGATACGTTATTGTCTCAAAAAGAAAGAAAGAAAAGGAATGATCGGAATGCTCAGGAAACTTGGACCCCAAGTTGCCAACCACACGACAAGAACTGACGAACCCCAACACCAACCCGTGTCCGCCAAGGAAGGGAAGCCCCCGGTGTGTATAAATTGGCCACCGGCAGATTTGGCCTCGACGCACAGAACCACAAAGCAAACCAAGGAAACGAGCGAAGATGCGTCGCGAGGGACGGCAGCGAGGGTGGGTGCGCGTGTACGACCGCGAGCTGGTCGACCCGGAGGGCAAGCGCCGGGCCGTGCACGTCGTTGAGGGGCCGGCGGTGGCCAACGGCGGGTTCATCAGGGCGCCGCGGAAGCCGACCAACCAGTCCAAGTCCGGCGGCCTCCGCGCGCTCGGCAGGAGCGGCATGGCGCAAGAGGAGGAGGAGGAGCCGCAGACCCTTCCGCCGACGATGGCCGGGCGATTCGGATACTACTACTCGACGGGATGGTAGTCGCCGTTCAAGTACGAGTCCGCCATGTACAAGGAAGTGGAGATCCGTCCGGCGGCGGCAGCGCGCTTCGGGGGAAGATCGTCGTGCAAGGCGGGGCGCAAGTTCAGGCACGACGAGGTCAAGAAGTACTACCTCGACGCGGCCGACGTCCTCGACGGGCAGCTCGATTATCTTCGTGACTTTGATTCATGAGCACTCAGAACGGAGGTGCATTGTCCCTATGCCAGCAGAAGGATTTTTGTTTTTGCTTGTAAGTTCGACATGAGGAGTTGTATACTGAATCCAGTGATGTACTCCCTCCGTTCCAAAATAGATGACTCAACTTTATACAAACTTTAGTACAGAGTTGAGTCATCTATTTTGAAACGGAGAGAGTAGTATCTAATAAAATGAGTTTTTTTTTGTTTCTTGCTAATGTAATAAAAATGAGGCTTCAGTTCGTCTTAAAATGACACTCCCAAGATACTACCTCCGCAGGACGTGTATATATATTCTTTCGAAATCCAAACTTTCTATGTTGATCAAATTTATAAAAATACCAACATCTACGTTGCCTATGTATCATTAGATCTAGGGGGTTGCTACAAATCAAGAAAATCATCCACCTAAACAGCCGTCCGATCTGATGGAAGCTGTCTTTCTCTGTTCTTCCGTCGATCACGCGACTACCTCGCAACACGGGAGCATAGACTACCTCATCTTCCTTCTCAGCTGCGTCGGTTACCTCGCAACATCGGAGCCAGCACGGCAAAAAGCTTCAGCACAACAGCTTCCATGGCAGCAGCGCTCGACGCAAAGCCGTGACGGTGCCCGCGGCGCTCCATTGCAGCCCCAACGGAGATTCAATGACCCCGCGGCGCTGCAGCTCCGACAAAGCATCAATGACCGCCGCGAAGCTCCAGTGCAACCCCGATGGAGATTCAATGACCTTGCGGCGCTTCACTGCAACTCACGCAATGCTTTCTTGCAGCCCAGACAAAGCATCATTGGCCCGTCGACGAGCGCTGCATTGCAGCACCGGCGGCCGTCGATGAGCGTCCGCCGTGTGGCACAGCAATGCCAGCCACTGCAGTGTTGCCGATCTCCGTTGTGTTGCACAACATCGCCGACCAGTGCAGCGTCGATGCCCTCTTCCGCTGAAGTGGTGCTCGACGTTGTCTTTTGCAGCGGCGCTCGCCGCCCCCAGAACACTGTTGTGCAGCCGTAGTAGTTTGCCGGTGGCCCGAGTATGCAACGTCGGCGCACGTCTTCAAGAGAGATGCTGAGCTAATCGCCCCCATGCCGCAACGTTTACTTCGTAGCTCCTCCTACACCTAGTGAATGCATGCAACCTCCACTAGGTGTTTGCATGCAATTTGCTCTTTAGCATAGTGGATGCATGCAACCTCCACCTACACCTATCATAAGGGCAATGAACAATGAATCTTTGTGGCTCACTCCAATCAACCTCATAGGGAGAATGCAATATGTAGTCAGTGCATTACGACAGTCCACCATCGTTTCGAATACGGTTCCTGGAGTAAGCTCAGGATTCTCCCTGTTCCACTCAATTGCTGGCATGCCCTCACCATCATATTCTTGTAAAACTAAGGAGTCGATGTTCTCCTCCCTCTCTTCATCATCAGTGTCATCAAATCTAGCACGGCTGCTAGGCTCATCTGGATATTCATCTTCCACTGCATGTTGACTGATTCTATCTACCAGTTCAGGGAATAGAATCTCATCCTCATCATCATGTCGAGTCACTTCCTCATTAGGCTCTGCTTCTACTAGTACATCTGGTGCAGAAGGGAGAGCAAAATTGGCAGAATTAGCGGCAACCGACATGTTGTGGCTTTCAGAACCACTAGGTTTACTTGGTCTCGACCTACAAGGAGTGAGAGGACGCTTGCTATTAGCAGAGACAGATGATGTCTGCACATCCTTCCCCTTCGGGATACGTTGTTTGCGTGCTTGAAGCACATCGATATGGATTTTACCGAAACGGCTGTCAGCATTCAAACTAAATAGCAATCCCAGATGCTCATCACAAGTTAATGGGACAAATCTCTGCTCGGTACTGTCGAAATATCTCAGTTCAACATCATTGGCAGGCTCCACGGATACTCACAACAGAGTGCCTCGCGGAAATCTACGAACAAAACGCTGGTTTCTACCACTTTAGGATAGACAACCCAGAAATCGGACACGGTTTAGTTGCATGCAACTCGCTAGTTTCCATTCTAACGCCAGCCAAAAAGCAAGTGTAGGATCAACCCTATTCGATTGAAATAAGATAAAGGGCGCAGTTAGGCCGATTTTTTTAGATAAATTTCACTGATTCACGCCAACTGTGGTCAAATATAGCATAATTTACGGATCTCCTAATCAATTTAGGAGGAAAATGATGCTTACCCAGGTGGAATCCATGAATTGTCCGCCTCTGATTCGACCCAATCATCTGCACGGTCGATGGGCCGGACGGGATGGTCCCCTGACATCGCTTCCTAATTGTAACGCCCCAAGACCGACGCTCCAGAAGACTTCCAGCTATTCCGAGTTTTGTCGTGTGATTTATTTTTTGTTTGTTGCATTTCATCATGTCATCTCTTGCATTGCATCATGTCATCATGCCAGCATGTCATTTAATTTTTAAAACCTCAACTAAATAAATTGCATAGATCTTTTGATCTATTTAAATTGAGGGAATTCACATGGTGATTTCTCTTTATAACATATCCTCCCAATATTTAGGGAGCTACTATAAAATATTCCATTAGCTTGAAATTAACCGTAACACACTTGCAAAATTCCCATGCCCTTTCTACTTCAAGTTTGGTCCCCAAACTTTGCCAACAATTCTTATCTCTTTTATCGAGGCTCCTCGTAAAGTCTCAACATTTTTGGACCTCCCTAGCACCTACTTCCTATGCAAGACCATTTGAATTATATTCAAATGAGTTCGAATTCTAACCTCTCACACAT
This sequence comes from Triticum aestivum, assembly GCF_018294505.1. NCBI lineage: Eukaryota > Viridiplantae > Streptophyta > Magnoliopsida > Poales > Poaceae > Triticum > Triticum aestivum. Next base: position 534,705,179 of record NC_057801.1, on the reverse strand, counting down.
GCACACTCCTATTTTCTTGGGTCACGCTCGTTTTTGCGAATCCAAGAAAATTGCCCTCCTGCCCAAGCTCCACCCCTAACCTCTCTCTCTTTTCTTTCTTCTCTCTGTTTTTTTATTTAGAAGAGAAGGGAGAGAGCCAGCCCAGCTGGGCCTCCCAACTACTGCAGCCCGGCCTCCTCCCAGCGCCAGCCCACCTCATCCCCGCAGCCCACCAGTTTCTCTAACCCTAGGCCCGACCCCTCTTCTCTCCCTTGTCTCCTCGTACTGCCGCCACTCACACGCTTCGCACAAGAGAGGAGCGCCCGCGCCCGATCCCCACGGCGCCCCTGTTCCCCGCGCCCGTGGCCCTCGACGCTCGTCGTAGCTGCAGCTCCTTCTCCAGCCTCGTCAGATCCCAGCGCAGCCTGGTGCCTCCTCCTCCCTTGCTCCTGGACGCGTCCGGCCGCCCGCAGCCGTCGTCGTCCGCACCCACAGGAGACAGCAGTTGCAGCCCCGAGTCCTCTGCTTCTTCCCTGCCGGCGTCCGAGGCCGCAGCCTCCCCAGCCGCGGCCACCTTTCCTCGCCCTTCCATCTTCGCCGCTGCGCCAGCTCGCCTCTGCTCCGCGCCGCTCCTCCTCTACCATGGCCTTCTTCCTTCAGCGTCGCGCCTGCACCCATCGCCGCCGCCCCAAGCCGCTCCCTCACCTTCCCTCGTCGTCCCGACCAGCAGCAGGAAACCAGGAGCTAAAGCTCTGCCATGGCCGCCACCCGTTCGTCGTATTGAATGTGGTGTTTTGTCAATATGCAACTCGTTGCATATTGAGCTCCATTTAACTTGTAGTATTGTTTGTGCACTTTGCCATGCCATGCCTTTTTAAACCGGACATGCATCATACTTGATTGTGCATCATGCCATAATTATTCTTGTGTGTTTACCATGTTGTTTGCTTCTTTCCGGTTTGCTTCTCTCGTTAGCTTCGGTTTCGTTCCGGAGTTGTGAGGATTCGTTCGACTACGTCGGTTTGTCTTCTTCATGGACTCGTTCTTCTTCCTTGCGGGATTTCAGGCAAGATGACCGCTACCCTGGATCTCACTACTATCATTGCTATGCTAGTTGCTTCATTCTATCGCTTTGCTGCGCTACCTATCATTTACTCTTCAAGCCTCCCAAATTTGCCATGTCAGCCTCTAACCCTTTTCAACCTTCCTAGCAAACTATTGCTTGGCTATGTTACCACTTTGCTCAGCCCCTCTTATAGCGTTGTTAGTTGCAGGTAGTTGAAGATTGCCCCATGATGTACATGATTATGTTGGGATATCACAATATCTCTTATTTAATTAGTGCATCTATATACTTGGTAAAGGGTGGAAGACTCGGCCTTATGCCTGGTGTTTTGTTCCACTCTTGCCGCCCTAGTTTCCGTCATACCGGTGTTTGTTCCCGGATTTTGCGTTCCTTACGCGGTTGGGTGATTTATGGGACCCCCTTGACAGTTCGCTTTGAATAAAACTCCTCCAGCAAGGCCCAACCTTGGTTTTTACCATTTGCCTCACCTAGCCCTTTTCCCCTTGGGTTTCCGGAGCCCGAGGGTCATCTTTATTTTACCCCCCGGGCCAACGCTCCTTCGAGTGTTGGTCCAACCTGAGCGATGTCCGGCGCCCCCTGGGCAACCAGGGTCTATGACAACCCGACGTCTGGCTCATCTGGTGTGCCCTGAGAACGAGATATGTGCAGCTCCTATCGGGATTCGTCGGCACATCGGGCGGCTTTGCTGGTCTTGTTTTACCATTGTCGAAATGTCTTGTAACCGGGATTCTGAGTCTGATCGGGTCTTCCTGGGAGAAGGAATATCCTTCGTTGACCGCGAGAGCTTATCATGGGCTAAGTTGGGACACCCCTGCAGGGTATAAACTTTCGAAAGCCGTGCCCGCGGTTATGGGCAGATGGGAATTTGTTAATGTCCGATTGTAGATAACTTGACACCAGATCCGAATTAACACGCATCAACCGCGTGTGTAGCCGTGATGGTCTCTTTTCGGCGGAGTCCGGGAAGTGAACACGGTTTTGGGTTATGTTTGACGTAAGTAGGAGTTCAGGATCACTTCTTGATCATTGTTAGCTTCACGACCGTTCCGCTTGCTCTCTTCTCGCTCTTATTTGCGTATGTTAGCCACCATATATGCTTAGTCGCTGCTGCAACCTCACCACTTTACCCCTTCCTTTCCCTTTAAGCTTTGCTAGTCTTGATACCCATGGTAATGGGATTGCTGAGTCCTCGTGGCTCATAGATTACTACAATAACAGTTGCAGGTACAGGTTATGCGATGATCATGACGCGAGAGCGATGTTTACTTGTTTTGGAGTTCTTCATCTGCTTCTTCTTCGATCAGGGGATAGGTTCCAGGTCGGCAGCCTGGGCTAGCAGGGTGGATGTCGTTTGAGTTTCTGTTTGTGTTTCATCCGTAGTCGGATGTTGTTCTCATGTATGATATGATGTTGTATTCGTGTGGCATTGTATGCCTCTTGTAAGTATCCCCATTAATTATGTAATGTTGATGTAATGATATCCACCTTGCAAAAGCGTTTCAATATGCGGTTCTATCCTTGGTGGGACCTTCGAGTCTCTTTAGGATAGTATCGCATATTGGGCCTGACAAGTTGGTATCAGAGCCTCGACCGACCAGAGGAGCCCCCTTGATTGTTGGCCGTTGTTGAGTCTAGAAGAAAACTATTTTGAGTCTTAGGATTATATATATCGGAGAGTAGGATTCTTTTTACTCCTCGGCCCCTTCGTCGCTCTGGTCAGGTCTCCTGACGTAGATGTTTTGACTTTCCTCTCCTCAAATTTCACTAAAAAATTTAGGATCACGCAGGTATCTTGAAATTGTTCCGATGGTTTTGTGACGAGAACATTGTTCTTGGTGCCTCCTGTCTTTTATGTGGCAGTGACCCGGGGAGTTGAGCTCCGAGGTGTTGTCGTCACAATTTTATCGTTGCAGTTCTAGAATACCTGTGTTTTGCCGACATCGAAAATCTCTTTTATGCAGTTGTTGGTGAGATACCTTGATGCCACCCAGTACTGGGGCGGGAGTTCGGGAGTATTGCCATAACTCGTATAACAGATGCTTTTCGAAGGTTGAGGTACACGATTTCCGAAGCTTTCTTGGTTATGTGTTGACGGATGGATACAACTTGGATGTAGGTATTGTTAGTTTGGGTGAGATATATTGCTTCCCCTATATCCCCAACACCAGATTGCATAACCAGAAAGTTTCGGGAGTTTATAGGTGGGAATTCAAGTAGCTCCTAGAATATCTTTCCGACAGATGCATGATATGGGATTGGGTAAATCTCTATCATATGTATTTGTTCCGGCTTATTTCTGCAAGCCAATCCTTTCTTTTGTTTTGGAGTTGTGGTATTCGAGTTGCTTCAATGTCAAGTGTTGATTCCATATCTTTCAAGCGGTGTTCTCATATTTCTATGGGAGTACTAATCCTTTTGATCATCGAGATTGTCATGTCAATTCTTTCCAACCGCTGTGCTTCTCTTCAAGTGGATCCGATAATTTTTAACATCCGCAAGATCAACTCTAAGTTTTCTCACCGGTGTTTGTTTCATCCATCCCAAGTTGCCTTTGTTTTCCCGCCCTCCCACCCTTTTTCTTCAAGGACTCATATTTCTTAATCAAGTATCCATTTATTCATGTGAAGTCTCTTCACTCTTTTCAATCAATGTTTTGATCCGGTGATCCCTCGTGAAGATGCTCACGAGCTTCAAATTCATCATTCTTCATTCTCATATTCTTCCCTGGTGGATTAATTTCAAGGTTTCAGTGTTGATCATATTCCTTTCCTCGTTTCTTATGCTTTGTCATGCTGATGCACCTCTTAATCATTCATTTCTTCCTATTCATTTGTTCTGGAGTGCTGAAGATATCTCAGAAGATTTGGGTTTCCATTCTTAATCCGTTCAAGCTATTTGGAGATTATTATCTCATTCAAGTCATTTAATTCAACTGGCGCAATCTCTTTTCAAAATTATTTCAATGGTGTTTCTTTTGAGTGGCCCCTAACCCACAAGTCTTTTCCAGGATCTTACCTGACTCTTCTAATTATTCCGGAGCCATTCCTAATTCTTTTCAAGTCTAACGTAAGAATGAATTTCATCAGTCAGATGCCTTCTCCAAGATCTCATTCAAATTCTTTTCATCTTTGGCTCAACCTTTCCTCTTTTAATTCTCCCGGAGTATCTCAACAATTCATGGTGGTGTTTCTCGTCATCATTCTCAACATTTGAAGACCGAAGAAGGATTTCTCCTAAATCTTGGTCCGTTCTCTTGAAGATTTTTAGTTCTAGCTTATGTCATCCTCTCATAATTGTTTTCGATTGTGAGAATTCTTTTCTTACCATCCGGAGCATTTCATGAGTTGTTTCCATTTCTTTCCTCCGAAGTCCATCATGTCATAATTCTTCATTCTCAGCGTGTAGCTATCTCCAAACCTTACCGGTGCATCGTTCAAATACCCTCTAATCAGTTCATGATCTCTTTGTTCTCATGTATCTAAATCCCCTCAAGTATCTTCATTCGTTTTCCCATTCTTCCCGGTGATTTGTGCCTTTGCTACTTTCATTTTCAATTCTTACGGTGGTTCATTCAAGATTCCTCTTCCTTTGCTACCGTATCATTTCATTCGTTGTTTCCAATCCCACCGGCGGTCCCATCAATAACTTCTTCAAGTTGGCACTATATCTCTTTTCAATCCCTCAAGAAGAATAAGTAGTATGCCAAATCCGTTGCTTGTCATCAATTAAAATTGGTGAAGTATACGCATAACGTAATTCTTATTATTGTTTCATCCAAGTTATCTAGTTTCTTCTCTCCAGAGTTGTTCACCATGTCACATTTCTCAGTTCGAGATGCTTCATCTTTTCTTTTCCGGAGTTCCAGGTTTTCTGCATTATCTCATCGCGAAGCTCCATCTAAATCATCGCAAGGCTTCACCTTGTGTTTTCAACTTCTCTTTCTTTTTATCATCCTTTTATTACCGGAGTTCTTCATGGAGGCTCTACATGGTGGTTCATCAAGGATTCCTTTCATCCTTCAATTGTTCTTCAAGATTTCTCTCGAAGCTATGATCCGCCAAGCTACACTCTAAGATAAACATGGTGCTCAACACATGTTTTGTTTTGAGGAGCTCAAGTATTCTTCATCTTGCATTCCAAAGTGCAATTCTTTCTACCTTATCTTTTGAGGTGGTGTTATGTCACTCTTGACAATTTCCATTCATGTTTCTCGATTCACATGTTGTCAAGAATGAGGTATTTTAAACCCATCATTTTCTTCCTTGGAGTTATCTTGTGTCAGATTTCACCTAAAGCCTTTCCTTAAGGGTTGTTGCTATTTGTGGTGATTATGCATGACCCAAGCTTGCTCTTTATCCTCTTGGTGGAAGAAGTTTTCATCTCTTCATTGATCTCAAAGCAAGCAATTGTTTTCATTAGTGGCAGAATGTCACCTCATAGTCTTGAGATGTTTTTCATAAGCCCACTACAAGCTTGTCCTTCTCGTTGTTGGTTTTCCAACGACTCCGTTATAACCTTCTCGGAAGGATGCTTTCCAAGCTCACTTGTGGCAGAAGTTGGCATTTTCTCCTCCATTCTGTTATTCCAATGATCTATCTCCTATTCTTTCTTCCGGAGGCATTGTGATGTTGCTTCTTCACCCATCACCTCATTTTGTCAAGATCATGTTATTTTCTTGCTTATCCATTTAACCGGAGTGTCGTGTCCTCTTTTCAAGTTTTTTTCATCTTATCAAGTCTTGCATCTCTTTTCAACCGGAGTGCTGTCCGAATTTGATCTTCCTTGTTCCTTGTTTATCTCGTTTCAACCAGAGTGGTTCCAATTCTTTCTTGACCATTGTACTCATCATTCATAATGTTTCAACCTCTCAAGGTTCGTGGTTTCACTCGTTGGTCGAAGAAGCAACTTAGTTTTACCTCTTCTCTTCCTCTTCCGTTTCTCTCCGGCGCCATCCTAGATCTCGGGACGAGATCCTCTTGTAGTGGTGGAGTGTTGTAACGCCCCGAGACCGACGCTCCAGAAGACTTCCAGCTATTCCTAGTTTTGCCGTGTGATTTATTTTTTGTTTGTTGCATTTCATCATATCATCTCTTGCATTACATCATGTCATCATGCCAGCATGTCATTTAATTTTTAAAACCTCAACTAAATAAATTGCATAGATCTTTTGATCTGTTTAAATTGAGGGAATTCACATGGTGATTTCTCTTTATAACATATCCTCCCAATATTTAGGGAGCTACTATAAAATATTCCATTAGCTTGGAATTAACCATAACACACTTGCAAAATTCCCATGCCCTTTCTACTTCAAGTTTGGTCCCCAAACTTTGCCAACAATTCTTATCTCTTTTATCGAGGCTCCTCCTAAAGTCTCAACATTTTTGGACCTCCCTAGCACCTACTTCCTATGCAAGACCATTTGAATTATATTCAAATGAGTTCGAATTCTAACCTCTCACACATGCACACTCCTATTTTCTTGGGTCACGCTCATTTTTGCGAATCTAAGAAAATTGCCCTCCTGCCCAAGCTCCACCCCTAACCTCTCTCTATTTTCTTTCTTCTCTCTATTTTTTTATTTAGAAGAGAAGGGAGAGAGCCAGCCCAGCTGGGCCTCCCAGCTACTGCAGCTCGGCCTCCTCCCAACGCCAGCCCACCTCATCCCCGCAGCCCACCAGTTTCTCTAACCCTAGGCCCGACCCCTCTTCTCTCCCTCGTCCCCTCGTCCCGCCGCCACTCACACGCTTCGCACAAGAGAGGAGCGCCCGCGCCCGATCCCCATGGCGCCCCTGTTCCCCGCGCCTGTGGCCCTCGACGCTCGCCGTAGCTGCAGCTCCTTCTCCAGCCTCGTCAGATCCCAGCGCAGCCTGGTGCCTCCTCCTCCCTTGCTCCTGGACGCGTCCGGCCACCCGCAGCCGTCGTCGTCCGCACCCACAGGAGACCGCAGTTGCAGCCCCGAGTCCTCTGCTTCTTCCCTGCCGGCGTCCGAGGCCGCAACCTCCCCTGCCGCGGCCACCTTTCCTCGCCCTTCCATCTTTGCCGCTGCGCCAGCTCGCCTCTACTCCGTGCCGCTCGTCCTCTACCATGGCCTTCCTCCTTCAGCGTCGCGCCTGCACCCATCGTCGCTGCCCCAAGCCGCTCCCTCACCTTCCCTCGCCGTCCCGACCAGCAGTAGGAAACCAGGAGCTCAAGCTCTGCCATGGCTGCCACCCGTTCGTCGCCTCTGGCCGGATCCAGCCGCCCTCGGCCTCTCCTCGAGCACCCGAGGCCCTGCGAGCCTCCTGCTCGCCCGCATCTGCCTCTGCTTCGCGCCGCTTATCCTTGGCGCCATAGCCTCTGCCTTTGGATGACCCGTGGCTGTCGTGCCCTGTTGTGTGTTCTCTCTGCTGCCTGGCACTGTTGACGTCAAGACCGTGGGTGCCAAGTTCGTCTTCTGCCATCTCCGGGATTCGCCAAGTACCACGCTGTTAGTGTCCCTCCAAGTTTGATATTGGAACATGCACGACTACGCGGATTTGCCAAGTACCACGACGCCCCCCGAAGAGTTCGGGTTCGACAAGTCCGATGTCGCGCTTGTACAACAAGGAACCCCAAAGGACTTGGATGCGCCAAGTTTCTCTCTGACACGTGTACAACTACCATCGCCGTGTACCACTACTTCCACTACCGTCGCCACATGAACAACTACTTCCCACAACGAACCGTGAACGACTACTTCCTCTACATCGTACCGAACCCAAACCGCTCCGAAAATGCACGGTTCAAAGGTATAACCGCCGAGACGATGACCCGTGGACGAATGCATGTTGTATGAGATGCTCGTGTTTGCACCGTGTCCGAGTTGTCACTCGTTTCCATGCCGACGACCCGTGGGAACCCGGTAACCGGGATCACCCCACCATCTTTTGCATGTTCCGCACATCCACACTTTCTTTTGCACCGATATCTCAATGAGTTATCGGATCATCGGAATGTTGTCGTGGCACCATTTTCGTTGTTGTTGCCGTGGCACCCCTTCCGTTCCACCATGATGACAAATGCTTCATAACATGCTCATGTCAACACTTTCATAAAATTGCATAAAACTTGCACATGTCATCCGCATCATGATAACAACAATTAAAATGCTTAAAATTGTTATTTGCTTTTAAATTGCTAAATGACATGGGGATTTTCCGGATTTGTTGTTTGTTATATCCGGCCCCATTTAAATTGCCTAAATAGTTAGTTTTATTATGCTTCATCTCTTGCCATGTTTAACAACATTTAATATTATTGGGTACATAAACGAGAGAGAACTAAACAATTGAATGTGGTGTTTTGTCAATATGCAACTCGTTGCATATTGAGCTCCATTTAACTTGTAGTATTGTTTGTGCACTTTGCCATGCCATGCCTTTTTAAACCGGACATGCATCATACTTGATTGTGCATCATGCCATAATTATGCTTGTGTGTTTACCATGTTGTTTGCTTCTTTCCGGTTTGCTTCTCTCGTTAGCTTCGGTTTCGTTCCGGAGTTGTGAGGATTCGTTCGACTACGTCGGTTTGTCTTCTTCATGGACTCGTTCTTCTTCCTTGCGGGATTTCAGGCAAGATGACCACTACCCTGGATCTCACTACTATCATTGCTATGCTAGTTGCTTCGTTCTATCGCTTTGCTGCGCTACCTATCATTTACTCTTCAAGCCTCCCAAATTTGCCATGTCAGCCTCTAACCCTTTTCAACCTTCCTAACAAACCATTGCTTGGCTATGTTACCGCTTTGCTCAGCCCCTCTTATAGCATTGTTAGTTGCATGTGAAGTTGAAGATTGCCCCATGATGGACAGGATTATGTTGGGATATCACAATATCTCTTATTTAATTAATGCATCTATATACTTGGTAAAGGGTGGAAGACTCGGCCTTATGCCTGGTGTTTTGTTCCACTCTTGCCGCCCTAGTTTCCGTCATACCGGTGTTATGTTCCCGGATTTTGCGTTCCTTACGCGGTTGGGTGATTTATGGGACCCCCTTGACAGTTCGCTTTGAATAAAACTCCTCCAGCAAGGCCCAACCTTGGTTTTTACCATTTGCCTCACATAGCCCTTTTTCCCTTGGGTTTCCGGAGCCCGAGGGTCATCTTTATTTTACCCCCCGGGCTAGTGCTCCTTCGAGTGTTGGTCCAACCTGAGCGATGTCCGGCGCCCCCTGGGCAACCAGGGTCTATGCCAACCCAACGTCTGGCTCATCTGGTGTGCCCTGAGAACGAGATATGTGCAGCTCCTATCAGGATTTGTCGGCACATCGGGCGGCTTTACTGGTCTTGTTTTACCATTATCGAAATGTCTTGTAACCGGGATTCCGAGTCTGATCGGGTCTTCCTGGGAGAAGGAATATCCTTCGTTGACCGCGAGAGCTTATCATGGGCTAGGTTGGGACACCCCTGCAGGGTATAAACTTTCGAAAGCCGTGCCCGCAGTTATGGGCAGATGGGAATTTGTTAATGTCCGGTTGTAGATAACTTGACACCAGATCTGAATTAACACGCATCAACCGCGTGTGTAGCCGTGATGGTCTCTTTTCGGCGGAGTCCAGGAAGTGAACACGGTTTTGGGTTATGTTTGATGTAAGTAGGAGTTCATGATCACTTCTTGATCATTGTTAGCTTCACGACCGTTCCGCTTGCTCTCTTCTCGCTCTTATTTGCGTATGTTAGCCACCATATATGCTTAGTCGCTGCTGCAACCTCACCACTTTACCCCTTCCTTTCCCTTTAAGCTTTGCTAGTCTTGATACCCATGGTAATGGGATTGCTGAGTCCTCGTGGCTCATAGATTACTACAACAACAGTTGCAGGTACAGGTTATGCGATGATCATGACGCGAGAGCGATGTTTACTTGTTTTGGAGTTCTTCATCTGCTTCTTCTTCGATCAGGGGATAGGTTCCAGGTCGGCAGCCTGGGCTAGCAAGGTGGATGTCGTTTGAGTTTCTGTTTGTGTTTCATCCGTAGTCGGATGTTGTTCTCATGTATGATATGATGTTGTATTCGTGTGGCATTGTATGCCTCTTGTAAGTATCCCCATTAATTATGTAATGTTGATGTAATGATATCCACCTTGCAAAAGCGTTTCAATATGCGGTTCTATCCTTGGTGGGACCTTCGAGTCTCTTTAGGATAGTATCGCATATTGGGCGTGACACTAATGCTAGATGGGGAGAGAGGGTAGATGCGGCAGAGGCGGCACGACAGTGGCGGAGGCGGCATGACGACGACGGAGGGGGCAGCACAGAAGCTACTCGATTTGATTCAGGCTACAGTGAGGGGAACCCTATAGTGAGTGTCAGTTTCACGGCTCCACTGGTTAGCACGTAACGGTCAAAATGTGGACTCGGCCCTACGCGGCCCCACTCGTCGGAGTTAACGGTCAAGCCATTGACCCAATGGCAACATCCGTTGTGACTAGTTCTGAGGGTTTCAGGCAAGGGAGTGGGGAAAAGTGAGCAAAAGTTAAGATCGTGGGGATGAATGAGTAGAACTAAGGAACCAGGGGCACAGAAATAAAAATCCCTATTAAATTTCACCTTCGAAACAAGTCTGACAACTTCCTTTGGTGCCTGGTGGCTGTATATGACGCCGCTCATCAGGAGTTTAAGTCTGCTTTTCTAAAGGAACTTGTTAATACATGTCGATACAATCCCCATCCCATGTTAATCAGGGAGGATTTCAATATCCTTCGATATCAGCGGGAAAAAATAATGATCGGTTTGACACTAGAGGGCCTTTCCTCTTCAATGCTGTTATTGATAGCCTGGACCTGCGGGAGCTCACTATGTCTGGTCGTCAGTATACCTGGGCCAATAACCGATCAGTTCCGATTTTTGAAAAACTTGACCGGGTGCTAGTTACCGCCGACTGGGAATATAAATATCCCCTAGTCTCGGTACGGGCACTAGAAAGAATTGAGGCCTTATCGGATCATGCTCCATTGCTAACCGATTTTGGACAAACAACTCCAAGTTATAACCGCCAACGGTTTAAATTCGAACTGGGATGGCTCACTATGGAGGGATTCCTTGACTTGGTTAACAAAGTGTGGGCACGTCAACCTCGCGGCAACATGCCCATTCAACGATGGAACAATCGAATTCGTGCCTTGCGTCGATTCCTTCGTGGATGGGCTAAGCACACTGCTAGCATTTACAAAAAAGAAAAGTTGCGTCTATCTACTTTATTCGATACCCTTGATAAAATTGCGGAGGTGAGGCCTCTTTTTGTTGTTGAGATTGAGAAAAAAAGCCATCTAAATGAGCAGATTGCTTGCCTGCTACGCGAGGAAGAGATTAAATAGTACCAATGTTGCAAGGCTGACTCCCTCGTTCAAGGTGATGATAATACGAAATACTTTCAAATACTGGCCAATGGCAGACATAGAAAGAAACTATCTTCGCTCTTGACTAGGAGGAAGGCCGTATCAAGGGGGGCGCATCACTCAAAAACTTTATGACTAAGTTTTACAAGGAGCTTTTCTGCCCTTCAGCTGAAACAATTTTCAGCTGGATGAGTCTATTACTCATGACATCTCTCAAGTTTCGGAAGCAGAAAATGAATTCCTAACCTCTCCATTCTCTGAGGAGGAAATTCGAACCACGGTGTTTGAAATGGAACACAACAAGGCTCCGGGACAAGATGGTTTTTCAGCAGAGTTTTATCAATGTTTTTGGGACGTGATTAAGGCAGACTTGATTCAGTTGTTTAACCAACTGCATACCGAAGACCTTGATATTTCCCGTTTAAACTTCGGGGAAATTATCCTTCTGCCTAAGACTAAGGAGGCCAATCATATTCAACAATGTCGACTGATTTGCCTTCTAATTGTAAGCTTTAAAATCTTTACGAAGGTTGCAACTAATCGGTTGAAACGAGGTGGTAGATCATGTCGTCAAGCCCAGTCAAACAACATTTACGCAAGGACGCAACATACCAAATGGAGTTGTTGTGCTGCATGAAAATTGTACATGAGCTTCACTATAAAAAGTTGGATGGAGTCATCCTGAAAATATATTTTGAAAAATCCTATGATAAAGTTAAGTGGCCCTTTCTGTTGAAAACCTTACGTATGAAGGGGTTTTCGCCAAAATGGTGTTGATGGGTAGAGAGCTTTATTTCTGGAGGTAGTGTGGCCATCAAAGTTAACGATGATGTTGGCAACTACTTTCAAACAAGGAAGGTACATCGCCAAGGGGACCCCACATCCCCTATTTTGTTTAACATTGTGGCCGACATGTTAGCGACCCTTGTTGAGCGGGCTAAGGTGGTCGGGCAAGTTAGTGGTGTCATTCCTCATTTGGTAGAAGAAGGTCTATCTATCTTACAATACGCGGATGACACTACAATTTTCATGGATCATGATCTAGATAAAGAAAGGAACCTCAAGCTGCTTTTATGTGCATTTGAGGAACTTTCTGGTCTCAAGATTAATTTTCATAAAAGCGAACTTTTTTGCTTCGGCGATGCTGCAGAATCTGCACCTGAGTATGCTGACATTTTTGGATGCCAGCTCGGGCAGTTCCCAATTCGTTATATGGGTATTCCCATACACTATCGGCGTTTAACTACCACTGAGTGGAAGCACATGAAAGAGAGACTAACCAGTTGGAAGGCTAAACTCTTGTCATGTGGGGGGGGGGGGCGATTGATCTTTGATCAATTCTGTCCTCAACAACATGGTGTTGTATATGTTGTCATTCTTCCAACTCCCGAAAGGGGTTCTTCAGTGTCTCGAGTACTTTAGATCCAGATTTTTTTGGCAGTGTGATAATGAATCCAAGAAATATCGACTGGGTAGGTGGACTGTATTATGGGGGACTTGGAATTCAAGACCTTGAGATAAAAAAACATTGCTCTTCTCAGTAAATGGGTTTACAAACTACTCACTGAGAATGGAGTATGGCAAGAAATCATTTGTAACAAGTATGTGGGATCCATAACCATTTTTCAAGTTTATTGGAAACCTGGTGATTCACATTTTTGGAGTGGCGTCATGAAGGCCAAGAATTTTTTTTCTTCCAATTTGGAACATTCTCGGTGAGGGACAGCTCCTAGATTCGATTCTGGGAAGACACCTGGCTAGGGACCACCCCACTCATGGTGCAATATCCGAGCTTGCACAGATAAACCTGGGAATAGTTTGGACTCAAATCATAATTTCGAATCGGTTTTTCTATTGGTCTCTTTTGGTTTCGATTAAATGGGCTGAGCTCTTAGTGTAAGCTGGTTTGGTTTGGGCTTTTCCTATTATGGGCTTGGTCTGGTTCGGTCTGGTCACAGACCAAACAGTCACAAACCGTTCCAACCCATGGACTGAGAACTAAATCAAGGACCAGGTTAGGATCCCGATCAAAGCAATATTAATCACCCTTTTTGCCGGGAAAAGCAACCATCCATTGGCAACGTCGTCCTCGTCGTATCCACTGCTGGTGCCGATGATGATGCTCCTGCTCGCTATGGCATGTCAATGCTGACCCGATCGGGGCGTACCACGGCAAGAATGGTGCGAGTGCGGAGACACAGACCAGCATCGACCAGGTTCTCGCGGCCTCGTCCGCACACCTCCGCCTAGTACGCCGCGGTCACCGTCGGCCGCTCCTTCTCGGTGATATGGGACCTTGCGCAGTGCCGCGGCGACGTCCCACAGTAGGACTACGTGTGAAACGTCTCCATCGTATCTATATTTTTTGATTGTTCCATGCAAATATTATACAACTTTTACATACTTTTGGCAACTTTTTATACTATTTTTGGGCCTAACATATTGATCCAATGCCCAGTGCCAGTTCCTGTTTGTTGCATGTTTTTTGTTCCGCAGAAAATCCATATCAAACGGAGTCCAAACGGGATAAAAACTGAAGGATATTATTTTTGGAATATTTATGAATTTTGGGAAGTGGAATCAACGCGAGATAATGCTCGAGGGGCCCACGAGGAAGGGGGCGCGCCCCCGACCCTCTTGGACACCCCGTAAGGCGGTTGGTGCCCTTCTTTCTCCACAAGAAAGCTAATATCCGGATAGAAATCGTGTTAAAATTTCAGCCCAATCGGAGTTACGGATCTCTGAGAATATAAGAAACGGTGAAATGCCAGAATCTGTAACGCAGAAACAGAGAGAGACAGAGAGACATATCCAATCTCGGAGGGGCTCTTGCCCCTCCCATGCCATGGAAGCCAGGGACCAGAGGGGAAACCCTTCTCCCATCTAGGGAGAAGGTCAAGGAAGAAGAAGAAGAAGAAAGGGGGCTCTCTCCCTCTCTCCCCGGTGGCGCCGGAACAACGTCGGGGCCATCATCATCACCGCAATCTACACTAACACGTCCGTCATCTTCACGAACATCTCCATCACCTTCCCCCATCTATATTCAGCGGTCCACTCTCCCACAACCTGTTGTACCCTCTACTTGAACATGATGCTTTATGCTTCATATTATTATCCAATGATGTGTTGCCATCCTATGACGTCTGAGTTGATTTTTGTTGTCATATCAGTAATTGGTGAATTGCTATGATTGGATTAATTTTCTTGTGGTTATGTTGTTGTCCTTTGGTGCCCATCATATGAGCGCGCGCGTGGATCACACCATAGGGTTAGTTGTATGTTGATAGGACTATGTATTGGAGGGCAAGAGTGACAGAAGCTTCAACCTAGCATAGAAATTGATGCATACGGGATTGAAGGGGGACCAATATATCTTAATGATATGGTTGGGTTTTTACCTTAATGAACGTTAGTAGTTGCAGATGCTTGCTAATAGTTCCAATTATAAGTGCATAGAATTCCAAGTTAGGGATGACATGCTAGCAGTGGCCTCTCCCACATAAAACTTGCTATCGGTCTAGTAAAGTAGTCAATTGCTTAGGGACAATTTCGCAACTCCTACCACCACTTTTCCACACTCACTATACTAACTTTATTGCTTCTTTATCTAAAAAGCCCCTAGTTTATATTTACGTGCTCTTTATATTCTTGCAAACCTATCCAACAACACCTACAAAGTACTTCTAGTTTTGTACTTGTTCTAGGTAAAGCGAACATTAAGCGTGCATAGAGTTGTATCGGTGGTCGTTAGAACTTGAGGGAATATTTGTTCTACCTTTAGCTCCTCATTGGGTTCGAAAACTCTTACTTATCGAAAGAGGCTACAATTGATCCCCTATACTTGGGGGTTATCAAGACCTTTTTCTGGCGCCGTTGCCGGGGAATTGTAGCGTGGGGTGAATATTCTCGTGTGTGCTTGTTTGCTTTATCACTAAGTAGTTTTTATTTTCTATTCTAAGTTGTTTTCTATCTTTAGTTATGGGTAGGAAATGCAAAATACCAAAAAAAATAGTGTTACCTACTGAACCAATGGTTGAAGAACCACTCAAAATCTATCACACTCCTGAAGCTTTTTACTTGGATAATCTTTGATCCCTATGTGCTCGTGCTGAAACCCCAACTAGCTTAGTTGAGGGCAAATCTTTAGATGAGCATTCTTGTTATGTGCGACACCGCTTATCTCAAAAAGGGAAACTTTTACTGGATCAAATTCATCGTTTGCAATGCTATGCTTGGAATTTATGTGAAATATATGATTTTACTTGTTGTTCTCAAGACCCTAAGAAACACCTTCCGTACCAATGCGAGTTTAGTGATAATGGAATCGTATATTCATATGCTAAGGGTGTTTATAATTACTATGATGTCCAACAAATTAAATAATTTGTTGCTTTTAAGGGTGCTTATGAAATTGCTTCTTTGATTGGAAAGTATGATGCTAGTCTTTACAAATCTGAAAATTTTGCCATACTTAAATAATTTTATGATAATTATGCTTCTAATGCCTATGTTAAACCATATACTGAGGACTCCTCCGCTGTCCAAGAAGAGACTAATATTTTGTAGGAGTCTATGGAAGAAGAAATTGATGAAACTGTGAGCTCATTGGATGAAAAAGATGATGAGGAGAGCGAAGAACAAAAGGAGGAAGAGCGGATTAGCTACCCATGCCCACCTTCTAATGAGAGTAACTCTTCAACTCATACATTGTTTAATTTCCCTTCGTGCTTACCGAAGGATGAATGCTATGATAATTGTTATGACCCCGTTGATTATTTTGAAATATCCCTTTTTGATGAACTGGATGCTTGATATGCTTGTGGCCAAGATGCCAATATGAATTATGCTTATGGAGATGAAATTGCTATAGTTCCTTATGTTAAACATGAAATTGTTGCTATTGCACCCACACATAATAGTCCTATTATCTTTTTGAATTCTCCAAACTACACTATATCGGAGAAGTTTGCTCTTATTAAGGATTATGTTGATGGGTTGCATTTTACCGTTGCACATGATGATTTTGATAGATATAATATGCATGTGCTTGCTGCTCCAACTTGCAATTATTATGAGAGAGGAACTACATCTCCGCCTCTTTATGTTTCCAACATGATAGAATTGCAAGAAACTGCTTATACTATGCATTGGCCTTTACTTGGTGTGCATGAATTGTTCTTTTATGACATGCCAATGCATAGGAAGAGAGTTAGACTTCGTTGTTGCCTGATTTATGTTAATTTGTGCTCACTACTAAATCACAAATCATTGTTAATTAAAATTGTCTTTGATATACCTTGGGATTCAGGTGGATCCATTACTTGAGCATTATATGCCTAGCTTAATGGCTTTAAAGAAAGCGCGGCCAGGGAGACAACCCGGAAGTTTTAGAGAGTCATTTATTTCTGTTGTGTGCTTTCATAAAGTTTAAAAACAAAAAAATAAAGAGGGGAACCCAAAACTTTTCAAAAAGGAAAGTGAAAGTGAGAGATACAAGCATTGTTGAAGTGGGGGAGCTCCTTGAACTTGTTCATGCTCACGGAAACTTTGTGAATCTCTATTACAGAAAATTTTCATCAAAAATAATTATCCCCTTGTACAATTCCATTATATTATAAAAATAAAGTGCCAAGGTTTTCCTTTAGGATGTTTACAATACTTGTTGGTTTGTGTGGTGCAGGACAGAAACTTTGGCTGTAATGCGCGATTTTACATTTTTTTACTGGAACATCAAACAGTTCTGAAACTTTTGCACTGTCTTTCTATACGAATTGTTTATTTTTCCTATTTTTTCAGAATTTTTGGGGTACTAGAAATATGGTGAATGTTCAGATTACTACAGACTGCCCTGTTTAAGACAAATTCTGTTTTTGATGCATAGTTTGCTTGTTTTGATGAAACTATCAATTTCTATCGGTGGATTAAGCCATGGAGAAGTTATATTACAGTAGCTACAATGCAAAAACAAAATATGAATTGCTTTGCAACAGTACTTAGAGTAGTGATTTGCTGTATTATACTAACGGATCTTACCGAGTTTGGATTGCCTATTTCTCTTCACATAGAAAACCGCCATTTGTAGAATGCTGTTTTGCTTCACCTATATTTGTTAGAGCGTGGGCATATCTTTTGTAGAAAGAATTAAACTCTCTTGCTTCACTTATATCTATTTAGAGAGATGATAGGAATTGGTCATTCACATGGTTAGCCATAAAATCCTACATAAAACTTGTAGATCACTGAATATGGTATGTTTGATTCCTTGCAATAGTCTTGCGATACAGAGATGATAATACGTGGGAGGTACTAGTAAATGGTTGTGTTTAGTAAGAATATTGGTGTTAATGTTTGTGATTCCGAAGCATGCACGTATAGTCTCTCATTATCCTAAGAAGTTGGAGCATGATTTATTATTGATTGTCCTTCTTTGTGTGAAGGTCGGGGGCGCGCGATGGTTAACTCCTACCAACCCCCCCTAGGAGCATGCGTAGTAGTACTTTGCTTCGAGGGCTAATAAACTTTTGCAATAAGTATATGAGTTCTTTATGACTAATGTGAGTCCATGGATTATACGCACTCTTACCTTTTCGTAATTTGCTAGCCTCTACGGTACCGTGCATTGCCCTTTCTCACCTCGAGAGTTGGTGCAAACTTCGCCGGTGCATCCAAACCCCGTGATACGATACGCTCTATCACACTTTAGCCTCCTTATATCTTCCTCAAAACAGCCACCATACCTACCTATCATGGCATTTCCATAGCCATTCCGAAATATATTGCCATGCAACTTCCATCATCATCACATACATGACTTGAGCATTCATTGTCATATTGCTTTGCATGATCGTAAGATAGCTAGCATGATATTTTCATGGCTTGTCCATTTTTTGATTTCATTGCTATGCTAGATCACTGCACATCCCGGTACACCGTTGGAGGCATTCATATAGAGTCATATTTTTTGTTCTAGTATCGAGTTGTAATATTGAGTTGTAAGTAAATAAAAGTGTGATGATCATCATTATTAGAGCATTTCCCCAGTGAGGAAAGGGTGATGGAGACTATGATTCCCCATAAGTCGGGATGAGACTCCGGACTTTAAAAAAGAGAGGCCAAAGAAGCCCAAATAAAAAAGAGAGGCCAAAGAAGCCCACCAAAAAAACAAAAAAAAAATGAGAGAAAAAGAGAGAAGGGGTAATGTTACTATCCTTTTACCATACTTGTGCTTCAAAATAGCACCATGTTCTTCATATAGAGAGTCTCTTGAGTTATCACTTTCATATACTAGTGGGAATTTTCATTATAGAACTTGGCTTTTATATTCCGATGATGGGCTTCCTCAAATGCCCGAGGTCTTCATGAGTAAGCAAGTTGGATGCACACCCACTTAGTTTCAGTTTGAGCTTTCATACACTTATAGCTCCAGTGCATCTGTTGCATGGCAATCCCTACTCCTCGCATTGACATCAATTGATGGGCATCTTCATATCCCGTTGATTAGACGCGTCGATGTTAGACTTTCTTCCTTTTTTGTCTTCTCCACACAACCTCCACCATCATACTCTATTCCACCTATAGTGTTATATCCATGGCTTGCGCTCATATATTGCGTGAGGGTTGAAAAACCTGAAGCACGTTAAAATTATGAACCAATTGCTCGGCTTGTCATCGGGGTTGTGCATGATAAATACTTTGTGTTAAGAAGACAGAGCATGACAAGATTATATGATTTTGTAGGGATAGCGTTCTTTAGCATTGATATTTTGAAAGACATGATTGTTTGTTGGGATGCCCGAGTATTGATGTCTTTTATGTCAAATTATAGACTATTGCTTTGAATCACTTATGTCCTAATATTCATGCCATGATTAGATATATGATCAAGATTATGCTAGGTAGCATTCCACATCAAAAATTATATTTTTTTATCATTTACCTACTCGAGGACGAGCAGGAATTAAGCTTGGGGATGTTGATACATCTCCGTCATATCTATAATTTTTTATTTTTCCATGTCAATATTCCACAACTTTTACATACTTTTGGCAACTTTTTATACTATTTTTGGGACTAACATATTGATCCAGTGCCCAGTGCTAGTTCCTGTTTGTTGCATGTTTTTTGTTTCACAGAAACTCCATATCAAACGGAGTCCAAACGGGATAAAAATTGACGAAGATTATTTTTGGAATATTTATGAATTTTGGGAAGTGGAATCAACGTGAGACGATGCTCGAGGGGCCCACGAGGCAGGGGAGCACGCCCCAGGGGGTGGGCGCGCCCCAGACCCTCATGGACACCCCGTAAGGCGGCTGGTGCCCTTCTTTCGCCGCAAGAAAGCAAATATCCAGATAGAAATTGTGTTAAAATTACAGTCCAATCAGAGTTACTGATCTCTGAGAATATAAGTAATGGTGAAAAGCCAGAATCTGGAACGCAGAAAAAGAGAGAGAAAGAGAGACATATCCAATCTCGGAGGGGCTCTCGCCCCTTC
The DNA here is from genome assembly GCF_018294505.1 of Triticum aestivum. Classification (NCBI taxonomy): domain Eukaryota; kingdom Viridiplantae; phylum Streptophyta; class Magnoliopsida; order Poales; family Poaceae; genus Triticum; species Triticum aestivum. Next base: position 534,685,260 of record NC_057801.1, on the reverse strand, counting down.
CATGCCATGGAAGCCAAGGAATAGAGGGGAAACCCTTCTCCCATCTAGGGAGAAGGTCAAGGAAGAAGAAGAAGAAGAAGGGGGCTCTCTCCCCCTCTCTCTCGGTGGCACCGAAACACCGTCGGGGCCATCATCATCACCGCGATCTACACCAACACCTCCGTCATCTTCACCAACATCTCCATCACCTTCCCCCATCTATATTCAGAGGCCCACTCTCCCGCAACCCGTTGTACCCTCTACTTGAACATGGTGCTTTATGCTTCATATTATTATCCAATGATGTGTTGCCATCCTATGATGCCTGAGTAGATTTTCGTTGTCATGTCGGTAATTGGTGAATTGCTATGATTGGATTAATTTTCTTGTGGTTTCGTTGATGTACTTTGGTGCCCATCATATGAGCGCGCGTGTGGATCACACCATAGGGTTAGTTGTATGTTGATAGGACTATGTATTGGAGGGCAAGAATGACAGAAGCTTCAACCTCGCATAGAAATTGATGCATATGGGATTGAAGGGGGACCAATATATCTTAATGCTATGGTTGGGTTTTACCTTAATGAACGTTAGTAGTTGCGGATGCTTGCTAATAGTTCCAATCATAAGTGCATAGAATTCCAAGTCAGGGATGACATGCTAGCAGTGGCCTCTCCCACAAAAAACTTGTTATCGGTCTAGTAAAGTAGTCAATTGCTTAGGGACAATTTCGTAACTCCTACCACCACTTTTCCACACTCGCTATACTAACTTTATTGCTTCTTTATATAAACAGCCCCTAGTTTATATTTACGTGCTCTTTATATTTTTGCAAACCTATCCAACAACACCTATAAAGTACTTCTAGTTTCATACTTGTTCTAGGTAAAGCGAATGTTAAGCATGCGTAGAGTTGTATCGGTGGTCGATAGAACTTGAGGGAATATTTGTTCTACCTTTAGCTCCTCGTTGGGTTCGACACTCTTACTTATCGAAAAAGGCTATAATTAATCCCCTATACTTGGGGGTTATCAACGTGCTCTGAACGGCCGCGGCGGTGCCGAAACGGGCTACACGCTCAGCCTTCTCAACACCCAGGATGCCACCGGCATGGACTGAATGGCCTGGATGCATTCGGCCAAGCGCAGGGAAGCTCATGTCCGGCGACTGTGGCGAAAGTGCGAACAAAGGGCTGGCAACGGACATGGCGCAACTCGGTGGTGGTGGCAGTGGACTGCGGACTATGTGTGGAGCAGAAGGTGACCGAGCTGCCCAACTACTGCTGGACAGTGTGATATTCAACAGTCACATGGCACCCTACGAGATGTATCCCTTCTTACCGCTCGACAGCGCCGGCGAGTTGGCTGACGAGGTCGGACAGTGCGAGCAAGATCATCTTATACGGCTATACCGTGATGGATGGAGTGCAGCTCATCACATATAGTACAAGTACCTAGCATTTTTGCTTGTTCTACTTCTACGTACGTATGTTGTGGTGGTGAGTAACATGCAGCAGCAGCTAATCACCCTTCCAACGCCTCTCTTCCCGTAGTAATAGGACATGCCCTTGGTTTGAAACTTCAGGTTCAAACTGCATGTGGAGAATGGTTTGAATGGGTTTGGCTTGAAAATACATACACTTTGGATTCGTTTGGATAATAGCATTTGTAGTTTGGTCCGGTCTGGTCTAGCTGCTGGACTTATACCTGTATGGATTGGGCTGGGTTCAATATAAATTACAAACTATTCCCAGGTTTATCTACAGGATTGTCAGACATAAATTTGTCACCATCCAACAAGTTTTGGGACAAAAAACCATGATATTTCTTTCCGTAGGGACCTTTTAGGACCTCGCCTGATAGCATGGAATGAATTACTCATATGTCTGGAGGCTATTCAGCTGTCAGGTGAACCAGACATTTTTAGATGGAATCTGCATCAGAATGGCAAGTTTACAGTCAAATCCACGTATGATGCAATGGTTCATTGTGATGTTCTGGTTGACAGGAAATTGTGGAAGCTTAAAATTCCTCTGGTTTCTAAACAGAGGGGTCATCTTAACTAGAGATAATCTGGCACGACGTAACTGCCAAGGTACCAAGACATGTGTCTTTTGCCAACATGACGAGTATTAAACGCTTTTTTAGTGCAAATTCGCTCGCTCAGTTTGGGCCATAGTTCAAGTAGCTTCAAATTTATACCCCCACGTAGTGCACCTAACATGTTCGGCAACCGGTTGCGGGGTATTAATAAACAATTTTCTGCACATATTCTTATGGGGCGGCTGCCTTACGCCGGACATTGTAGCTTACCAGGAATGATGTGGTTTTAATAATAAGTGTGTCTCATATCCTATGCAGATTATTCATGTATGTATGTGATGGCTCCGTACTTGGTCTATCATGCAAAGGCCGGAGGATAAGGACCTTTTTATGATGGTGTCTATACGGCTGGAGCGTAAGGCCTTCTCCCCATGGATGGTGGTGTGATATTCGGATAGGATCTGCCACATCATAGGCCGGACTGATTTATTATTTTAACTGTTAAATGTTTTTTATTTTTCGGTCGGTTGGACTTTTTGGCTGTGTGTCAAGCTATGCAGAGGCCAGGCATCTTTCGATGCGATTGTATCAACTCGATGTATCAATTCAATGAAATGTCCTTTATTAAAGGAAATTGCTTTGAGATTTGCGCTGGGCCCACTATTCATCATGTCCGCCCCAGGACCCAAGTAACGATCGGATTGCTTAGAGAACTTGGACACCAAGTTGCCGACCACTACAGGAACTCACTGGCACGATGCAGTGTCCGCCAAGGAAGGGAAGCTCCCCGTGTGTATAAATTAGCCACCGGCAGATCTCGCCTCAACGCACAGAACCACGAAGCAAGCCAGGGAGACGAGCAAAGATGCATCGGGAAGGATGGCAGCGAGGGTGGGTGCGCGTGTACGACCGCGAGCTGGTCGACCCGGAAGGCAAGCGCCACGCCGTGCACGCCGTGGAGGGGCCGGCGGTGGCCAACGGCGGGTTCATCAGGGCGCCGCGGAAGCCGACCAACCAGTCCAAGTCCGGCGGCCTCCGCGCGCTCGGCAGGAGCGGCATCACGCAGGAGGAGGAGGAGGAGCCGCAGACCCTTCCGCCGACGATGGCCGGGCGCTTCGGATACTACTACTCAACAGGATGGCAGTCGCCGTTCAAGTACGAGTCTGCCATGTACAAGGAAGTGGAGATCCGTCCGGCGGCGGCAGCGCGCTTCGGGGGAAGATCGTCGTGCAAGGCGGGGCGCAAGTTCAGGCACGACGAGGTCAAGAAGTACTACCTCGACGCGGCCGACGTCCTCGACGGGCAGCTCGATTATCTTCGTGACTTCGATTCATGAGCACTCAGAACGGAGGTGCATTGTCCCTATGCCAGCAGAACGGAGGTGCTCGATCCAGTGATGTAGTATCTAATTTTTTTTGCTGGATGTGCAGACCGCACAGGTTGGGGTGGATGTGAGCTTTTTTTCTTTTCTTGCGAATGTAATAAAAATGAGGCTTCAGTTCGTCTTAAAATGACACTCCCAAGATACTACCTCCGTACGATGTGTATATATTCTTTCGAAATCCAAACTTTCTATGTTGATCAAATTTATAAAAATACCAACATCTACGTTGCCTATGTATCATTAGATCTAGGGGGTTGCTACAAATCAAGGAAATCATCCACCTAAATAGTCGTCCGGTCTGATGGAAGCCGTCTTTCTATGTTCTTCCGTCCATCACGTGACTACCTCGCAACACCGGAGCATAGACTACCTCGTCTTCCTTCTCAGCTGCGTCGGTTACCTCGCAATATCGGAGCCAGCACGGCAAAAAGCTTCAGCACAGCAGCTTCCATGGCAGCAGCGCTCGGCGCAAAGCCGTGACGGTGCCCGCGGCGCTCCATTGCAGCCCCAACGGAGATTCAATGACCCGGCGGCGCTGCAGCTCCGACAAAGCTTCAATGACCGCCACGACGCTCCAGTGCAACCCCGATGGAGATTCAACGACCTTGCGGCGCTTCACTGCAACTCCGGCAATGCTTTCTTGCAGCCCCGACAAAGCATCACTGGCCCGTCGACGAGCGCTGCATTGCAGCACCGGCGGCCGTCGATGAGCGTCCGCCGTGTGGCACAGCAATGCCAGCCACTGCAGCGTTGCTGATCTCCGTCGTGTTGCACAACATCGCCGACTAGTGCAGCGTCGATGCCCTTTTCCGCTGAAGTGGTGCTCGACGTTGTCTTTTGCAGCGGCGCTCGCTGCCCCCACAACACTGTTGTGCAGCCGTAGTAGTTCGCCGGTGGCCCGAGTATGCAACGTCGGCGCGCGTCTTCAAGAGAGATGCTGAGCGAATCGCCCCCCATGCTGCAACGTTTACTTCGTAGCTCCTCCTACACCTAGTGAATGCATGCAACCTCCACTAGGTGTTTGCATGCAATTTGCTCTTTAGCATAGTGGATGCATGCAACCTCCACCTACACCTATCATAAGGGCAATGAACAGTGAATCTTCGTGGCTCATTCCTATCAACCTCATAGAGAGATTGCAATATGTAGTTAGTGCATTACGACAGTCCACCATCGATTCGAATACGGTTCCTGGAGTAAGCTCGGGATTCTCCCTGTTCCACTCAATTGTGGGCATGTCCTCACCATCATATTCTTGTAAAACTAAGAAGTCGATGTTCTCCTCCCTCTCTTTATCATCAGTGTCATCAAATCTAGCACGGCTGCTAGACTCCTCTGGATATTCATCTTCCATTGCCTATTGACTGATTCTATCTACCAATTCAGGGAAAAGAATCTCATCATCATCATCATGTCGAGTCACTTCCTTGTCAGGCTCTGCATCTACTGCTACATCAGGTGTAGAAGGGAGAGCAAAATTGGCAGAATTAGTGGCAGCCGACATATTGTGGCTTTCAGAACCACTAGGTTTACTTGGTTTCGACCTACAAGGAGTGAGAGGACGCTTGCTATTAGCAGAAACAAATGATGTCTGAACACCCTTCCCCTTCGGGATACGTTGTTTGCGTGCTTGAAGCACATCAATATGGATTTTACCGAAACGGCTGTCAGCATTCAAGCTAAATAGCAATTCCGGATGCTCATCACAAGTTAATCGTAAAAATCTCTGCTCGGTACTGTCGAAATATCTCAGTTCAACAGCATTGGCAGGGCTCCACGGATACTCACAACAGAGTGCCTCACGGAAATCTGCGAACAAAATGCTGGTTTCTACCACTTTAGGATAGAAAACACAGAAATCAGACACGGTTTAGTTCCATGCAACTCTCTAGTTTCCATTCTAACGCCAGCCGAAAAGCAAGTGTAGGGTCAACCCTATTCGATTGAAATAAGATAAAGGGCGCAGTTAGGTCGATTTTTTTAGATAAATTGCACTGATTCACGCGAATGGTGGTCAAATACAGCCTAATTTACGGATCTCCTAATCAATTTGAGAGGAAAATGATGCTTACCCAGGTGGAATCCATGAATTATCCGCCTCTGATTCGACCCAATCATCTCCAAGTCGATGGGCCGGATGGGATGCTCCCCTGACATCGCTTCCTAATCCTAGATGGGGAGAGAGGGTAGATGCGGCAGAGGCGGCACGACAGGGCGGAGGCGGAGGGGGCGGCGCAGAAGCGACTCGATCTGATTTGGGTTACAGTGAGGGGAACCCTACAGTGAGTGTCAGTTTCGCGGCTCCACTTGTTAGCACGTAACGGTCAAAATGTGGACTTGGCCCTACGCGGCCCCACTCATCAGAGTTAACGGTCAAGCCATTGACCCGATGGCAACATCCGCTGTGACCAGTTCTGAGGGTTTCAGGCAAGGGAGTGGGGAAAAGTGGGCAAGAGATAAGATCGTGGGGATGAATGAGTAGAACTAAGGAACCAGGGGCACAGAAATAAAAATCCCTATTAAATTTCACCTTCGAAACAAGTCTGACAACTTCCTTTGGAGCCTGGTGGCTGTATATGGCGCCGCTCATGAGTAGTTTAAGTCTTCTTTTCTAAAGGAACTTGTTGATACATGTCGAGACAATCCCCATCCCATGTTAATCGGGGAGGATTTCAATATCCTTCGATATCGGCGGGAAAAATAATGATCGGTTTGACACTAGATGGACTTTCCTCTTCAATGCTGTTATTGACAGCCTGGACCTGCGGGAGCTCACTATGTCTGGTCGTCAGTATACCTGGGCCAATAACCGATCAGTTCTGATTTTTGAAAAACTTGACCGGGTGCTAGTTACCGCCGACTGGGAATATAAATATCCCCTAGTCTCGGTACGGGCACTAGAAAGAATTGAGGCCTTATCGGATCATGCTCCATTGCTAACCGATTTTGGACAAACAACTCCAAGTTCTAATCGCCAACAGTTTAAATTCGAACTGGGATGGCTCATTAGGGAGGGATTCCTTGACCTGGTTAACAAAGTGTGGGCACGTCAACCTCGCGGCAACACGCCCATTCAACGATGGAACAATCAAATTCGCACCTTGCGTCGATTCCTTCGTGGATGGGCTAAGCACACTGCTGGCATTTACAAAAAAAGAAAAGTTGCGTCTATCTACTTTAATCGATACCCTTGATAAAATTGCGGAGGTCAGGCCTCTTTCTTTTGTTGAGATTGAGCAAAAAAGCCATCTAAATGAGCAGATTGCCTGCCTTCTACGCGAGGAAGAGATTAAATGGTACCAACATTGCAAGGCTGACTCCCTCGTTCAAGGTGATGATAATACGAAATACTTTGAAATGCTGGCCAATGGCAGACATAGAAAGAAACTATCTTCACTCTTGACTAGGAGGAAGGCCGTATCGAGGGGGATGCACCACTCAAAGACTTTATTACTAAGTTTTACAAGGAGCTTTTTTGCCCTTCAGATGAAACACTTTTTAGCTGGACGAGTCTATTAGTCATGACATCTCTCAAGTTTCGGAAGCAGAAAATGAATTCCTAACCTCTCTGTTCTCCGAGGAGGAAATTCGAACCGCGGTGTTTCAAATGGAACACAACAAGGCTCCGGGACAGGATGGTTTTTCGGCAGAGTTTTATCAATGTTTTTAGGAAGTGATTAAGGCAGACTTGATTCAGTTGTTTAACCAACTGCATACCGAAGACCTGGATATTTCCCGTTTAAACTTCGGGAAAATTATCCTTCTGCCTAAGACTAAGGAGGCCAATCATATTCAACAATATCGATTGATTTGCCTTCTAAATGTAAGCTTTAAAATCTTTACGAAGGTTGTAACTAACCGGTTGAACGGGGTGGCTGACCATGTCGTCAAGCCCACTCAAACAATTATGCAAGGACGCAACATACTAGATGGAGTTGTTGTGCTGCATGGAAATTGTACATGAGCTTCACTATAAAAAGTTGAATGGAGTCATCCTGAAAATATATTTCGAAAAATCCTATGATAAAGTTAAATGGCCCTTTCTGTTGAAACCTTACGTATAAAGGGGTTTTCGCCAAAATGGTGTTGATGGGTAGAGAGCTTTATTTCTGGAGGTAGTGTGGCCATCAAAGTTAACGATGATGTTGGCAACTACTTTCAGACAAGGAAGGTGCATCGCCAAGGGGACCCCACATCCCCTATTTTGTTTAACACTGTGGCCGACATGTTAGCGACCCTTGTTGAGTGGGCTAAGGTGGCCGGGCAAGTTAGTGGTGTCATTCCTTATTTGGTAGAAGAAGGTCTATCTATCTTACAATACGCGGATGACACTACAATTTTCATGGATCATGATTTAGATAAAGAAAGGAACCTCAAGCTGCTTTTATGTGCATTTGAGGACTTTCTGGTCTCAAGATTAATTTTCATAAAAGCGAACTTTTTTGCTTCGACGATGCTGCAGAATTTGCACCTGAGTATGCTGACATTTTTGGATGCCAGCTCGGGCAGTTCCCAATTTGTTATATGGGTATTCCCATACACTATCGGTGTTTAACTACCGCTGAGTGGAAGCACTTGGAAGAGAGACTTGAGAAATGACTAACCAGTTGGAAGGCTAGACTCTTGTCATGTGGGGGGCGATTGATCTTTGATCAATTCTGTCCTCAGCAACATGGTGTTGTATATGTTGTCATTCTTCCAACTCCCGAAAGGGGTTCTTCAGCGTCTCGATTACTTTAGATCCAGATTTTTTTTGGCAGTGTGATAATGAATCCAAGAAATATCGACTGGCTAGGTGGACTGTATTATGTCGACCTAAAAGTCAAGGGGGACTTGGAATTCAAGACCTTGAGATAAAAAAACATTGCTCTTCTCAGCAAATGGGTTTACAAACTAATCACTGAGAATGGAGTATGGCAAGAAATCATTCGTAACAAGTATGTGGGATCCACAGCCATTTCTCAAGTTTATTGGAAACCTGGTGATTCACATTTTTGAAGTGGCGTCATGAAGGCCAAGGATTTATTTTCTTCCAATTTGGAACATTCTCAGTGAGGGATGGCTCCCAGATTCGATTCTGGGAAGACACCTGGCTAGGGACCACCCCACTCATGGTGCAATATCCGAGCTTGTACAGATAAACCTGGGAATAGTTTGGACTCAAATCATAATTTCAAATCGGTTTTTCTATTGGTCTCTTTTGGTTTGGATTAAATGGGCTGAGCTCTTAGTGTAGGCTGGTTTGGTTTAGGCTTTTCCTATTATGGGCTTGGTCTGGTTCGGTCTGGTCACAGACCAAATAGTCACGAACCGTTCCAACCCATGGAATAAGAACTAAATCAAGGACCAGGTTAGGATCCCGATCAAAGCAATCACCTTTTTTTGCCAGGAAAAGCAATCATCCATTGGCAACGTTGTCCTCGTCGTATCCACTGCGGGTGCCGATGATGATGCTCCTGCTCGCTATGGCATGTCAATGCTGACCCGATCAGCGCGTACTGCGGCAAGAATGGTGCGAGTGCGGAGACACAGACCAGCATTGACCAGGTTCTCGCGGCCTCGTCCGCACACCTCCGCCTAGTATGCCACGGTTACCGTCGGCCGCTCCTTCTCGGCGATATGGGACCTTGCGCAGTGCCGCGGCGACGTCCCACGGTAGGACTACGTGTGAAACGTCTCCGTCATAACTATAATTTTTGATAGTTCCATGCCAATATTATACAACTTTTACATACTTTTGGCAACTTTTTATACTATTTTTGGGACTAACATATTGATCCAGTGCCTAGTGCTAGTTCCTATTTGTTGCATGTTTTTTGTTTCGCAGAAAATCCATATCAAACGGAGTCCAAACGGGATAAAAACTGACGGAGAATATTTTTGGAATATTTATGAATTTTGGGAAGTGGAATCAACATGAGACGATGCTCGAGGGGCCCACGAGGCAGGGGGAGCGCCCCCGACCCTTGTGGACACCCCATAAGGCGGTTGGTACCCTTCTTTCGCCGCAAGAAAGCTAATATCCGGATAGAAATCGTGTTAAAATTTCAGCCCAATCGGAGTTACGGATCTCCGAGAATATAAGAAACGGTGAAAGGCCAGAATCTGTAACGCAGAAACAGAGAGAGACAGAAAGATAGATCCAATCTCGGAGGGGCTCTCGCCCCTCCCATGCCATGGAAGCAAGGGACCAGAAGGGAAACCCTTCTCCCATCTAGGGAGAAGGTCAAGGAAGAAGAAGAAGAAGAAGAAGAAGAAGAAGAAGAAGAAGAAGAAGAAGAAGAAGAAGAAGAAGAAGAAGAAAGGGGGCTCTCTCCCTCTCTCCTCGGTGGCACCGGAACACCGCCGGGGCCATCATCATCACCGCGATCTACACTAACACCTCCGTCATCTTCACCAACATCTCCATCACCTTCCCCATCTATATTCAGCGGTCCACTCTCCCGCAACCCGATGTACCCTCTACTTGAACATGGTGCTTTATGCTTCATATTATTATCCAATGATGTGTTGCCATCCTATGATGTGTGAGTAGATTTTCGTTGTCATATCGGTAATTGGTGAATTGCTATGATTGGTTTAATTTGCTTGTGGTTATGTCGCTGCCCTTTGGTGCCCATCACATGAGCACGCACGTGGATCACACCATAGGGTTAGTTTTATGTTGATAGGACTATGTATTGAAGGGCAAGAGTGACAGAAGCTTCAACCTAGCATAGAAATTTATGCATACGGGATTGAAGGGGGACCAATATATCTTAATGCTATGGTTGGGTTTTACCTTAATGAAGGTTAGTAGTTGCGGATGCTTGCTAATAGTTCCAATCATAAGTGCATAGAATTCCAAGTCAGGGATGACATGCTAGCAGTGGCCTCTCCCACATAAAACTTGCTATCGGTCTAGTAAAGTAGTCAATTGCTTAGGGACAATTTCGCAACTCCTACCACCACTTTTACACACTTGCTATACTAACTTTATTGCTTCTTTTCTAGAAATCCCCTATTTTATATTTACGTGCTCTTTATATTCTTGCAAACCTATCCAACAACACCTACAAAGTACTTCTAGTTTCGTACTAATTCTAGGTAAAGCGAACATTAAGCGTGTGTAGAGTTGTATCGGTGGTCGATAGAACTTGAGGAAATATTTGTTCTACCTTTAGCTCCTCATTGGGTTCGATGCTCTTACTTATCGAAAGAGGATACAATTGATCCCCTATACTTGGGGGTTATCAAGACCTTTTTCTGGTGCCGTTGCTGTGGAGTTATAGCGTGGGGTGAATATTCTCGTGTGTGCTTGTTTACTTTATCACTAAGTAGTTTTTATTTTCTTTTCTAAGTTGTTTTATATCTTTAGTTATGGGTAGGAAACACAAAATACCAAAAAAATTAGTGGTACCTACTGAACCAATGGTTAAAGAACCACTCAAAATCTATCACACTCCTGAAGCTTTTTACTTGGATAATCTTCGATCCCTATGTGTTCGTGCTGAAACCCCAATTTGCTTAGTTGAGGGCAAATCTAATGAGCATGCTTGTTATATGCAACACTACTTATCTCAAAAAGCGAAACTTTTACTGTATCAAATTCATCGTTTGCAATGCTATGCTCGGAATTTATGTGAAATATATGATTTTACTTGTTGTTCTCAAGACCCTAAGAAACACCTTCCATACCAATGCGAGTTTAGTGATAATGGAATGTATCTTCCTATGCTAAGGGTGTTTATAATTACTACGATGTCCAACAAATTGAAGAATTTGTTGCTTTTAAGGGTGCTTATGAAATTGCTTCTTTGATTGGAAAGTATGATGCTACTCTTTACAAATCTGAAAATTTTGCCATACTTAAATATTATTATGATAATTATGCTTCGAATGCCTATGTTAAAACATATATTGAGGACTCCTCCGCTGTCCAAGAAGAGATTAATATTTTGTAGGAGTCTATGGAAGAAGAAATTGATGAAACTGTGAGCTCATTGGATGAAAAAGATGATGAGGAGAGCGAAGAACAAAAGGGGGAAGAGCGGATTAGCTACTCGTGCCCACCTTCTAATGAGAGTAACTCTTCAACTCATACATTGTTTAATTTCCCTTCGTGCTTACCGAAGGATGAATGCTATGATAATTGTTATGACCCCGTTGATTCTTTTGAAATATCCCTTTTTGATGAACTGGATGCTTGATATGCTTGTAGCCAAGATGCCAATATGAATTATGCTTATGGAGATGAAATTGCTATAGTTCCTTATGTTAAACATGAAATTGTTGCTATTGCACCCACACATAATAGTCCTATTATCTTTTTGAATTCTCCAAACTACACTATATCGGAGAAGTTTGCTCTTATTAAGGATTATGTTGATGGGTTGCATTTTACCGTTGCACATGATGATTTTGATAGATATAATATGCATGTGCTTGCTGCTCCAACTTGCAATTATTATGAGAGAGGAACTACATCTCCGCCTCTTTATGTTTCCAACATGATAGAATTGCAAGAAACTGCTTATACTATGCATTGGCCTTTACTTGGTGTGCATGAATTGTTCTTTTATGACATGCCAATGCATAGGAAGAGAGTTAGGATTTGTTGTTGCATGATTTATGTTAATTTGTGCTCACTACTAAATCAAATCATAATTAAAATTGTCTTTGATATACCTTGGGATCCGGGTGGATCCATTACTTGAGCACTATATGCCTAGCTTAATGGCTTTAAAGAAAGCGCTGCCACGGAGACAACCCGGAAGTTTTAGAGAGTCATTTATTTCTGTTGTGTGCTTTCATAATGTTTAAAAACAAAAAAATAAAGAGGGGAACCCAAGACTTTTCAAAAAGGAAAGTGAAACTGAGAGAGACAAGCATTGTTGAAGTGGGGGAGCTCTTTGAACTTGTTCATGCTCACGGAAACTTTGTGAATCTTGATTACCGAAACTTTTCAAGAAAAATAATTATCCCCTTGTACAATTCCATTATATTATAAAAATAATGTGCCAAGGTTTGCCTTTAGGATGTTATAATGCTTGTTGGTTTGTGTGGTGCAGGATAGAAACTTTGGCTGTAATGCGCGATTTTACATTATTTTTTACTGGAACGTCAAACAGTTCTGAAACTTTTTGCACTGTCATTCTATATGAATTGTTTAATTTTCCTAATTTTTTCAGAATTTTTGGAGTACCAGATATATGGTGAATGTTTAGATTACTACAGACTGCCCTGTTTAAGACAAATTCTGTTTTTGATGCATAGTTTGCTTGTTTTGATGAAACTATCAATTTCTATCAGTGGATTAAGCCATGTAAAAGTTATATTATAGTAGTTACAATGCAAAAACAAAATATGAATTGGTTTGCAACAGTACTTAGAGTAGTGATTTGCTTTATTATACTAACGGATCTTACCGAGTTTTCTATTGAGTTTTGTGTGGATGAAGTGTTCGAAGATCGAGGAGGTCTCGATATGAGGAAAAGGAGTAGAGGCAAGAGCTCAAGATTGGGGATGCCCAAGGCACCCCAAGTGAATATTCAAGGAGACTCAAGCATCTAAGCTTGGGGATGCCCCGGAAGGCATCCCATCTTTCTTCAACTAGTATCGGTATGTTTTCGGATTCGTTTCGTTCATGCGATATGTGCAAATCTTGGAGCGTCTTTTGCATTTAGTTTTCACTTTTCTTTTATGCACCATGCTAGTATGAGATAGTCCATGGTTGATTTATAGAATGCTCATTGCACTTCACTTAAATCTTTTGAGTAAGGCTTTATAGAATGCTTCATGTGCTTCACTTATATCATCTGAAGTTTGGATTGCCTATTTTTCTTCACATAGAAAACCACCATTTGTAGAATGTTGTTTTGCTTCACTTATATTTGTTAGAGCATGGGCATATATTTTTTAGAAAGAATTAAACTCTCTTGCTTCACTTATACCTATTTAGAGAGATTACAGGAATTGGTCATTCACATGGTTAGCCATAAAATCCTACATAAAACTTGTAGATCACTGAATATGGTCTTGCGATACAGAGATGATAATATGTGGGAGGTACTAGTAAATGGTTGTGTTTAGTAAGAATATTGGTGTTAAGGTTTGTGATTCCCAAAGCATGCATGTATAGTCTCTCGTTATCCTAAGAAGTTGGAGCATGATTTATTATTGATTGTCCTCCTTTGTGTGAAGGTTGGGGGCGCGCGATGGTTAACTCCTACCACCCCCCCCCTAGGAGCATGCGTAGTAGTACTTTGCTTCGAGGGATAATAAACTTTTGCAATAAGTATATGAGTTCTTTATGACTAATGTGAGTCCATGGATTATACGCACGCTTACCTTTTCGTAATTTGCTAGCCTCTACGGTACCGTGCATTGCCCATTCTCACCTCGAGAGTTGGTGCAAACTTCACCAGTGCATCCAAACCCCGTGATACAATACGCTCTATCACACATAAGCATCCTTATATCTTTCTCCAAACAGCCACCATACCTACCTATCATCGCATTTCCATAGCCATTCCGAGATATATTGCCATGCAACTTCCATCATCATCATATACATGACTTGAGAATTCATTGTCATATTGCTTTGCATGATCGTAAGATAGCTAGCATGATGTTTTCATGGCTTGTCCATTTTTTTGATTTCATTGCTACACTAGATCATTGCACATCCCGGTACACCGCTGGAGGCATTCATATAGAGTCATATTTTTTGTTCTAGCATTGATTTGTAATATTAAGTTGTAAGTAAATAAAAGTGTGATGCTCATCATTATTAGAGCATTGCCCCAGTGAGGAAAGGATGATGGAGACTATGATTCCCCACAAGTCGGGATGAGACTCCGGACTTTAAAAAAGAGAGGCCAAAGAAGCCCAAACAAAAAAAAGACGCCAAAGAAGCCCAATAAAAAAACAAAAAAATGAGAGAAAAAGAGAGAAGGGGCAATGTTACTATCCTTTTACCACATTTGTGCTTCAAAATAGCACCATGTTCTTCATATAGAGAGTCTCTTGAGTTATCACTTTCATATACTAGTGGGAATTTTCATTATAGAACTTGGCTTGTATATTCCGATGATGGGCTTCCTCAAATGCCCGAGGTCTTCATGAGTAAGCAAGTTGGATGCACACCCACTTAGTTTCAGTTTGAGCTTTCATACACTTATAGCTCCAGTGCATCCGTTGCATGGCAATCCCTACTCCTCGCATTGACATCAATTTATGGGCATCTCCATATCCCGTTGATTAGCCGCGTCAATGTGAGACTTTCTCCCTTTTTGTCTTCTCCACACAACCTTCACCATCATACTCTATTCCACCTATAGTATTATATCCATGGCTTGCGCTCATATATTGCGTGAGGGTTGAAAAAGTTGAAGCGCATTAAAAATTATGAATCAATTGCTCGGCTTGTCCTCGGAGTTGTGCATGATAAATACTTTGTGTTAAGAAGACAGAGCATGACAAGATTATATGATTTTGTAGGGATAGCGTTCTTTAGCATTGATATTCTGAAAGACATGATTGTTTGTTGGGATGCCCGAGTATTTCTAGTTTCATACTTGTTCTAGGTAAGGTGAACGTTAAGCGTGCGTAGAGTTGTATCGGTAGTCGATAGAACTTGAGGGAATATTTGTTCTATCTTTAGCTCCTCGTTGGATTCGACACTCTTACTTATCGAAAGAGGCTACAATTGATCCCCTATACTTGGGGGTTATCAACGTGCTCTAAGCGGCCGCGGCGGTGCCCACACGGGCTACACGCTCAGCCTTCTCAACACCCAGGATGCCACCGGCATGGACTGAAGGGCCTGGATGCATTCGACCATGCACAGGGAAGCTCATGTCCGGCGACTGCGGCGATGGTGCGAACAAGGGGCTGGCAACGGACATGGCGCAACTCGGTGGCGGCGGCAGTGGACTGCAGGCTATGTGTGGAGCAGAAGGTGACCGAGCTGCCCAACTACTGCCGGAGAGTGTGATATACAACAGTCACATGGCACCCTACGAGATGTACCCCTTCTTACCGCTCGACGGCGTCGGCGAGTTGGCCGACGAGGTTGGACAGTGCAAGCAAGATCGTCTTATAAGGCTACACCGTGATAGATGGAGTGCAACTCATCACATATAGTACAAGTATCTAGCATTTTTGCTTGTTCTACTTCTATGTACGTACGTTGTGGTGGTGAGTACTGAGTAACATGCAACAGCAGCTAATCACCCTTCCAACGCCTCTCTTCCCGTAGTAATAGGACATGCCCTTGGTTTGAAACTTTAGGTTCAAACTACATGTGGGGAATGGTTTGGATGGGTTTGGCTTGAAAATACGTACAGTTTGGATTCATTTGGATAATAGCATTTGTAGTTTGGTCCGGTCTGGTCTAGCTGCTGGACTTATACCTGTATGGATTGGGCTGGGTTTAATATGAATTACAAACTATTCCCAGGTTTATGTACAGGATTGTCAGACATAAATTTGTCACCATCCAACAAGTTTTGGGACAAAAAACCCTGATATTTCTTTCCGTAGGGACCTTTTAGGACCTCGCCTGACAGCATGAAATGAATTACTCATACGTCTGGAGGCTATTCAGCTGTCAGGTGAACCGGACATTTTTAGATGGAATCTGCATCAGAATGGCAAGTTTACAGTCAAATCCATGTATGATGCAATGGTTCATTGTGATGTTCCGGTTGATAACAAGAAATTGTGGAAGCTTAAAATTCCTCTGATTTCTAAACAGAGGGGTCATCTTAACTAGAGATAATCTGGCACGACGTAACTGGCAAGGTACCAAGACATGTGTCTTTTGCCAACATGACGAGTATTAAACACTTTTTTAGTGCAAATTCGCTCGCTCAATTTGGGCCATATTTCAAGTAGCTTCAAATTTATACCCCCACGTAGTGCACGTAACATGTTCGGCAACCGGTTGTGGGGTATTGATAAACAATTTTCTGCACATATTCTTATGGGGGCGGCTGCCTTACGCCAGACATTGTGGCTTACCAGGGATGATGTGGTTTTAATAATAAGTGTGTCTTATCTCCTATGCAGATTATTCATGTATGTATGCGATGACTCCGTACTTGGTCTATCCTGCAAAGGCCAGAGGAGAAGGACCTTTTTATGATGGTGTCTATACGGCTGGAGCATACGGCCTTCTCCCCCATGGATGGTGGTGTGATCTTCGGATAGGATCTGCCACATCATAGGCTGGACTAATTTATTATTTTAGCTGTTAAATGTTTTTTTTATTTTTCGGTCGGTTGGACTTTTCGGCTGTGTGTCAAGCTATGCAGAGGCCAGGCATTCTTTCGATGTGGTTGTATCAACTTGATGTATCAATTCACCTGAGTCACTTTGTGCACGAGTTCTTAAGGCAAAATACTTTCCAAATGGATGCCTCTTACAAGCATCTCTAAAAAATGGAGCTTCGTTCACTTGGCAAAGTATTATGAAAGGTCTTGAAGTGTTCAAAAAAAGCTATATTTGGAGAGTGGGCAATGGGAATGAAATCAACATATGGTCAGATCCATGGATTCCTTCTAGTCCCAACAGAATGATCATCACGCCCAGAGGTCAAACAGTCGTATCGGTGGTGAGTGACTTGATTGATCCTCACACAGGACTTTGGGACGAGCAACTCATTAATATGATTTTTAATCCCGTCGATGCTCGAAGGATTCTGCAAATCCCCTTAAGTCTTCATGCATTTGACGATTTCATCGCATGACACCCCGATAAAAAAAGGATGTTCTCCGTTCGAACAACTTATACAATCCAATGGTTACATAAATTTGGGGCGCATGCAAATGACATCAGTCGACCGGGAGGTTCTGCTACTCCAGCGGTATGGAGTACATTATGGAAGCTACAAATTCCACGTAAAGTTTCAATATTTTGCTTGCGTTTACTACATGGAATTCTGTCCCTAAAAGGTATACTCGCTAATAGACACGTTGGGGCAACTGGAGGGTGCCCAATTTGCCACAAGAGCTCTGAAGATATTCGTCATCTATTCTTCACGTGTATTCATTCAAGAAGTATGTGGATCCGACTTGGATTGACAGATTTCATCAACAGCGCAACAAATGTTGATAGATCTGGGTCAGTTATTATGGAGTATATCTTGTCTATTGGTCAAACGCCACTACCTCTAATGCCGACATTGGAGATTAAACAGGTCGTAGTGGTGGGATGTTGGTACCTCTGGTGGACACGCCGCCTTATAACACATAATGAGAGTTGCCCGCCGATGGTAAAATGGCCTTTGTCGATCTTGGCAGTTACAAGCAACTATCAACGAGCCATGGCAAAGATAGTTGTGACAGAAGAGGAAAGATGGTTGAAGCCAGACCCAAAGTTCATCAAACTTAATGTGGACGCGGCCTTTTTTGCGGAGCAAGGAGTTGGAGCTACGGCATCAATTATTAGAGATGAACGAGGTATTTTCCTTGCAGCTCAATGTAAGTTTATCCCATATGCAGCGGACGCAATGACATCAGAGGCAATGGCGATGAGAGACGGACTGAACTTGGCAAATAGCCTAGGGTTCCAGCAAGTTGAAGCGGAATCCGACTCTCTAACGGTGATCAACTGCTGCTTCGGTCATAGTACTTGGTGGGACGCGGCGGCAGCGATATTTGCGGAATGTGTGGACATCTCTACCTTGATTGGGAAGGTCAACTTTAAGCATTGTTTTCGATCAGCAAATCAAGCGGCGCATGTGCTAGCTAATTTTAGTTATTGTAATAAACTTTCTTCTAGTTGGACTGATGAGCCTCCAGATTGTCTGGTGAGCAAGCTCGTAGACGATGTATCTTTATGCATTAATCAATAAAGCTAGCCATGATGGCCTTCCCTCAAAAAAAACTCGATGTATCAATTCAATGAAATGTCCTTTATTAAAGGAAATTGCTTTGAGATTGCGCTGGGCCCACAAATTCACCGCGTCCGCCCGAGGACCCAAGTAACGATCGGATTGCTCAGAGAACTTGGACCCCAAGTTGCCGACCACTACACGAACTCACCAACACGACCCTGTGTCCGCCAAGGAAGGGAAGCTCCCCGTGTGTATAAATTAGCCACCGGCAGATCTTGCCTCAACGCACAGAACCACGAAGCAAACCAAGGAGACGAGCAAAGATGCGTCGGGAAGGACGGCAGCGAGGGTGGGTGCGCGTGTACGACCGCGAGCTGGTCGACCCGGAAGCAAGCGCCGCGCCGTGCACGCCGTGGAGGGGCCGGCGGTGGCCAACGGCGGGTTCTTCAGGGCGCCGCGGAAGCCGACCAACCAGTCCAAGTCCGGCGGCCTCCGCGCGCTCGGCAGGAGCGGCATCGCACAGGAGGAGGAGGAGGAGCCACAGACCCTTCCGCCAACGATGGCCGGGCGCTTCGGATACTACTACTCGACGGGATGGCAGTCGCCGTTCAAGTACGAGTCCGCCATGTACAAAGAAGTGGAGATCCGTCCGGCGGCGGCAGCGCGCTTCGGGGGAAGATCGTCGTGCAAGGCGGGGCGCAAGTTCAGGCACGACGAGGTCAAGAAGTACTACCTCGACGCGGCCGACGTCCTCGACGGGCAGCTCGATTATCTTCGTGACTTCGATTCATGAGCACTCAGAACGGAGGTTCAGACGTGGATTTTTAGAGCTTAGACTCATGGACACCCTTTATCCATACCCTCCAATATAGCTTTGAGATCCGTGCTAGACAACTAACTTACAGCGTACAAATTTCTCTTTTTTGTTTCTTTCAAATAAAACAACATATGAACTTCAAACTTTGCAAGATAGCAAAACATTCTTACTACAATGAGTGAAAAAACTTATAGATTTTTGACAGATATTAATATACAAAATGAGATTTTCTTTATTAAAAAATGTTATTTTTAATACTTATGATGGACGAAAAAAATCTGAAAGTTTTTTCTCTCATTGTAGTAAGAATGTTTTGCTATTTTGCAAAAGTTTTAAGTTCATATGTTGTATTATTTGGAAGAAACAAAAAAGAGAAAAAATTCTTGCACGAATCATGATGCAGAGATAGATGGCTAGATAAGGGGGTGCACCTAAGCCTAAGCTCCATAGGATATTTTCCGCCAGCAGAAGGATTTTTGTTTTTGCTTGTAAGTTCGACAAGAGGAGTTGTATACTGGATCCAGTGATGTAGTATCTAATAAAAATGAGCTTTTTTTGTTTCTTCCGAATGAAATAAAAATGAGGCTTCAGTTCGTCTTAAAATGACACTCCCAAGATACTACCTCCGTACGACGTGTATATATTCTTTCGAAATCCAAACTTTCTATGTTAATCAAATTTATAAAAATACCAACATCTACGTTGCCTATGTATCATTAGATCTAGGGGGTTGCTACAAATCAAGGAAATCATCCACCTAAACAGCCGTCCGGTCTGATGGAAGCCGTCATTCTCTGTTCTTCCGTCGATCACGCGACTACCTTGCAACACCGGAGCATAGACTACCTCGTCTTCCTTCTCAAATACGTCGGTTACCTCGCAGCATCTGAGCCAGCACGGCAAAAAGCTTCAGCACAACAGCTTCGATGGCAGCAGCGCTCGGCGCATAGCCGTGACGGCGCCCGCGGCGCTCCATTGCAGCCCCAACGGAGATTCAATGACCCCGCGGCGCTGCAGCTCCGACAAAGCTTCAATGACCGCCGCGACGCTCCATTGCAACCCCGATGGAGATTCAACGACCTTGCGGCGCTTCACTGCAACTCCGGCAATGCTTTCTTGTAGCCCCGACAAAGCATCACTGACCCGCCGACGAGCGCTGCATTGCAGCACCGGCGGCCGCCGATGAGCGTCCGTCGTGTGGCACATCAATGCCAACCACTGCAGCCTTGCCGATCTCCGTCGTGTTGCACAACATTGCCAACCAGTGCAGCGTCGATGCCCTCTTCCGCTGAAGTGGTGCTTGACGTTGTCTTTTGCAGCGGCGCTCGCTGCCCCCACAACACTGTTGTGCAGCCATAGTAATTCGCCGGTGGCCCGAGTATGCAACCTCGGCGCGCGTCTTCAACAGAGATGCTGAGCGAATCGCCCACCACGCTGCAACGTTTACTTCGTAGCTCCTCCTACACCTAGTGAATGCATGCAACCTCCACTAGGTGTTTGCATGCAATTTGCTCTTTAGCGTAGTGGATGCATGCAACCTTCACCTACACGTATCATAAGGGCAATGAACAGTGAATCTTCGTGGCTCACTCCTATCAACCTCATAGGAAGAATGCAGTATGTAGTCAGTGCATTACGACAGTCCACCATCGATTCGAATATGGTTCCTGGAGTAAGCTCAGGATTCTCCCTGTTCCACTCAATTGTTGGCATGTCCCCACCATCATATTCTTGTAAAACTAAGGAGTCGATGTTCTCCTCCCTCTCTTCATCATCAGTGTCATCAAATCTAGAACGGCTGCTAGGCTCCTCTGGATATTCATCTTCCACTGCCTGTTGACTGATTCTATCTACCAGTTCAGGGAATAGAATCTCATCCTCATCATCATGTCGAGTCACTTCCTCGTCAGGCTCTGCATCTACTACTACATCAGGTGCAGAAGGAAGAGCAAATTTGGCAGAATTAGCGGCAGCCGACATGTTGTGGCTTTCAGAACCACTAGGTTTACTTGGTCTCGACCAACAAGGAGTGAGAGAATGCTTGCTATTAGCAGAGACAGATGATGTTTGAACACCCTTCCCCTTCGGGATACGTTGTTTGCGTGCTTGAAGCACATCGATATGGATTTTACCGAAACGGCTGTCAGCATTCAAACTAAATAGCAATCCCAGATGCTCATCACAAGTTAATGGGACAAATTTCTGCTCAGTATTGTCGAAATATCTCAGTTCAACAGCATTGGCAGGGCTCCACGGATACTCACAACAGAGTGCCTCGCGGAAATCTGCGAACAAAATGTTGGTTTCTACCACTTTAGGATAGAAAACCAGAAATCAGACATGGTTTAGTTCCATGCAACTCGCTAGTTTCCATTCTAACGCCAGCCGAAAAGCAAGTGTAGGATCAACCCTATTCGATTGAAATAAGATAAAGGGCGCAGTTAGGCTGATTTTTTTTAGATAAATTGCACTGATTCACGCCAACGGTGGTCAAATACAACCTAATTTATGGATCTCCTAATCAATTTGAGAGGAAAATGGTGCTTACCCAGGTGGAATCCATGAATTATCCGCCTCTGATTCGACCCAATCATCTCCACGGTCGATGCGCCGGACAGGATGCTCCCCTGACATCGCTTCCTAATCCTAGATGGGGAGAGAGGGTAGATGCGGCAGAGGCGGCACGACAGCGATGGAAGCGGCACGACGGCGGCGGAGGGGGCAGCGCAGAAGCGACTCGATCTGATTCAGGTTACAGTTGTTGGGGAACGTTGCAGAAAATAAAAAAAATTCTACGGTTTCACCAAGATCCATCTATGAGTTCATCTAAGCAATGAGTGATAGGAGAGAGATTGCATCTACATACCACTTGTAGATCGCGTGCGGAAGCGTTCAAGAGAACGGGGTTGAAGTAGTCGTTCTCGTCGTGATCCTATCACCGGAGATCCTAGCGCCGAATGGACGGCACCTCCGCGTTCAACACACATACGGAGCGGATGAAGTCTCCTCCTTCTTGATCCAGCAAGGGGGAAGGAGAGGTTGACGAAGATCCAGCAGCACAACGGCGTGGTGGTGGATGCAGCAGGACTCCGGCAGGGCTTCGCCAAGCTGCTGCGGGAGGAGGAAGAGGTGTAGCAGGGGGAGGGAGGCGCCAAGACACAGCGTGCGGCTGCCCTCCCTCCCCCCTCCTTTATATAGGCCCCCAGGGGGGGCGCCGGCCCTGGGAGATCTAATCTCCCAAGGGGGGCGGCGGCCAGGGGGGTGGAGTGCCCCCCAAGGCAAGTGGGGCGCGCCCCCCACCTAGGGTTTCCAACCCTAGGCGCAAGGGGGGCCAGGAGGGGCGCACCAGCCCACTAGGGGCTGGTTCCCCTCCCACTTCAGCCCACGGGGCCCTCCGGGATAGGTGGCCCCACCCGGTGGACCCCCGGGACCCTTCCGGTGGTCCCGGTACAATACCGGGTGACCCCGAAACTTTCCCGATGGCCGAAACAGCACTTCCTATATATAATTCTTTATCTCCGGACCATTACGGAACTCCTCATGACGTCTGGGATCTCATCCGGGACTTTGAACAACATTCGGTTTGCTGCATACTCATATTCATACAACCCTAGCGTCACCGAACCTTAAGTGTGTAGACCCTACGAGTTCGGGAGACATGCAGACATGACCGAGACGGCTCTCCGGTCAATAACCAACAACGGGATCTGGATACCCATGTTGGCTCCCACATACTCCTCGATGATCTCATCAGATGAACCACGATGTCGAGGATTCAAACAACCCCGTATACTATTCCCTTCGTCAGACGGTATGTTACTTGCCCGAGATTCGATCGTCGGTATCCCAATACCTCGTTCAATCTTGTTACCGGCAAGTCACTTTACTCGTACCGTAATGCATGATCCCGTGACCAGACACTTGGTCACTTTGAGCTCATTATGATGATGCACTAACGAGTGGGCCCAGTGATACCTCTCCGTTATACGGAGTGACAAATCCCAGTCTCGATCCGTGTCAACCCAACAGACACTTTCGGAGATACCTGTAGTGCACCTTTATAGTCACCCAGTTACGTTGTGATGTTTGGTACACCCAAGGCACTCCTACGGTATCCGGGAGTTACACGATCTCATGGTCTAAGGAAAAGATACTTGACATTGTAAAAGCTCTAGCAAAACGAACTACACGATCTTATGCTATGCTTAGGATTGGGTCTTTTCCATCACATCATTCTCCCAATGATGTGATCCCGTTATCAACGACATCCAATGTCCATAGTCAGGAAACCATGACTATCTGTTGATCAACGAGCTAGTCAACTAGAAGCTCACTAGGGACATGTTGTGGTCTAAGTATTCACACGTGTATTACGATTTCTGGATAATACAATTATAGCATGAATAAAAGACAATTATCATGAACAAGAAAATATAATAATAATCCTTTTATTATTGCCTCTAGGGCATATTTCCAACAGTCTCCCACTTGCACTAGAGTCAATAATCTAGTTACATTGTGATGAATCGAACACCCATAGAGTTCTGGTGTTGATCATGTTTTGCTCGCGGAAGAGGTTTAGTCAACGGATCTGCGACATTCAGATCCGTATGTACTTTGCAAATATCTATGTCTCCATCTTGAACATTTTCATGGATGGAGTTGAAACGACGCTTGATGTGCCTGGTCTTCTTGTGAAACCTGAGCTCCTTGGCAAGGGCAATAGCTCCAGTGTTGTCACAGAAGAGTTTGATCGGCCCCGACGCATTGGGTATGACTCCTAGGTCGGTGATGAACTCCTTCACCCAAATTGCTTCATGCGCTGCCTCCGAGGCTGCCATGTACTCCGCTTCACATGTAGATCCCGCCACGACGCTCTGCTTGCAGCTGCACCAGCTTACTGCCCCACCATTCAACATATACACGTATCCGGTTTGTGACTTAGAGTTATCCAGATCTGTGTCGAAGCTAGCGTCGACGTAACCCTTTACGACGAGCTCTTCGTCACCTCCATAAATGAGAAACATGTCCTTTGTCCTTTTCAGGTACTTCAGGATATTCTTGACCGCTGTCCAGTGTTCCTTGCCGGGATTACTTTGGTACCTTCCTACCAAACTTACGGCAAGGTTTACATCAGGTCTGGTACACAACATGGCATACATAATAGATCCTATGGCTGAGGCATAGGGGATGACGCTCATCTCTTCTTTATCTTTTGCCGTGGTCGGGCATTGAGCCGAGCTCAATCTCACACCTTGCAATACAGGCAAGAACCCTTTCTTGGACTGATCCATTTTGAACTTCTTCAAAATCTTATCAAGGTATGTGCTTTGTGAAAGACCTATGAGGCGTCTCGATCTATCCCTATAGATTTTGATGCCTAATATGTAAGCAGCTTCTCCAAGGTCCTTCATTGAAAAACACTTATTCAAGTAGGCCTTAATGCTGTCCAAGAATTCTATATCATTTCCCATCAAAAGTATGTCATCTACATATAATATGAGAAATGCTACAGAGCTCCCACTCACTTTCTTGTAAACGCAGGCTTCTCCATAAGTCTGCATAAACCCAAACGCTTTGATCATCTCATCAAAGCGAATGTTCCAACTCCGAGATGCTTGCACCAGCCCATAAATGGATCGCTGGAGTTTGCATACTTTGTTAGCATTCTTAGGATCGACAAAACCTTCCGGCTGCATCATATACAGCTCTTCCTTAAGATAACCATTAAGGAATGCCGTTTTGAGTCCATCTGCCATATCTCATAATCATAGTATGCGGCAATTGCTAACATGATTCGGACGGACTTAAGCTTCGCTACGGGAGAGAAAGTCTCATCGTAGTCAATCCCTTGAACTTGCCGATAACCCTTAGCGACAAGTCGAGCTTTATAGATGGTGACATTACCATCCGCGTCCGTCTTCTTCTTAAAGATCCATTTGTTTTCTATCGCTCGCCGATCATCGGGCAAGTCAGTCAAAGTCCATACTTTGTTTTCATACATGGATTCTATCTCGGATTGCATGGCTTCTAGCCATTTGTTGGAATCTGGGCCCGCCATCGCTTCTTCATAGTTCGAAGGTTCACCGTTGTCTAACAACATGATTTCCAGGACAGGGTTGCCATACCACTCTGGTGTGGAACGTGTCCTTGTGGACCTACGAAGTTCAGTAGCAACTTGATCCGAAGTACCTTGATCATCATCATTAATTTCCTCTCCAGTCGGTGTAGGCACCACAGGAACATTTTCCTGAGCTGCACTACTTTCCGGTTCAAGAGGTAGTACTTCATCGAGTTCTACTTTCCTCCCACTTACTCCTTTCGAGAGAAACTCTTTTTCCAGAAAGGATCCGTTCTTGGCAACAAAGATCTTGCCTTCAGATCTAAGGTAGAAGGTATACCCAATGGTTTCCTTGGGGTATCCTATAAGGACGCATTTTTCCGACTTGGGTTCGAGCTTTTCAGGTTGAAGTTTCTTGACATAAGCATCGCATCCCCAAACTTTTAGAAACGACGGCTTAGGTTTCTTCCCAAACCATAATTCATACGGTGTCGTCTCAACGGATTTAGACGGTGCCCTATTTAAAGTGAATGTAGCTGTCTCTAGAGCGTATCCCCAAAATGATAGCGGTAAATCGGTAAGAGACATCATAGATCGCACCATATCCAATAGAGTGCGATTACGACGTTCGGACACACCGTTACACTGAGGTGTTCCCGGCGGCGTGAGTTGTGAAACGATTCCACATTTCCTTAAGTGCGTACCAAATTCGTGACTCAAATATTCTCCTCCATGATCCGATCGTAAGAATTTTATCTTTCGGTCACGTTGATTCTCTACTTCATTCTGAAATTCCTTGAACTTTTCAAAGGTCTCAGACTTGTGTTTCATCAAGTAGACATACCCATATCTACTTAAGTCATCAGTGAGAGTGAGAACATAACGATATCCTCCGCGAGCCTCAACGCTCATTGGACCACACACATCAGTATGTATGATTTCCAATAAGTTGGTTGCTCGCTCCATTGTTCCGGAGAACGGAGTCTTGGTCATTTTGCCCATGAGGCATGGTTCGCATGTGTCAAATGATTCATAATCGAGAGACTCTAAAAGTCCATCAGCATGGAGCTTCTTCATGCGCTTGACACCAATGTGACCAAGGCGGCAGTGCCACAAGTATGTGGGACTATCGTTATCAACTTTACATCTTTTGGTATTCACACTATGAATATGTGTAACATTACGTTCGAGATTCATTAAGAATAAACCATTGACCATCGGGGCATGACCATAAAACATATCTCTCATATAAATAGAACAACCATTATTCTCGGATTTAAATGAGTAGCCATCTCGCATCAAACGAGATCCAGATACAATGTTCATGCTCAAACTTGGCACTAAATAACAATTATTGAGGTTTAAAACTAATCCCGTGGGTAAATGTAGAGGTAGCGTGCCGACGGCGATCACATCGACCTTGGAACCATTCCCGACGCGCATCGTCACCTCGTCCTTCGCCAGTCTCCGCTTATTCCGCAGCTCCTGCTGTGAGTTACAAATATGAGCAACGGCACCGGTATCAAATACCCAGGAGTTACTACGAGTACTGGTAAGGTACACATCAATTACATGTATATCAAATATACCTTTAGTGTTGCCGGCCTTCTTGTCCGCTAAGTATTTGGGGCAGTTCCGCTTCCAGTGACCCTTCCCTTTGCAATAAAAGCACTCAGTCTCAGGCTTGGGTCCATTCTTTGACTTCTTCCCGGCAACTGGCTTACCGGGCGCGGCAACATCTTTGCCGTCCTTCTTGAAGTTCTTCTTACCCTTGCCCTTCTTGAACTTAGTGGTCTTATTGACCATCAACACTTGATGTTCTTTCTTGATTTCAACCTCTGCTGACTTCAGCATTGAAAATACTTCAGGAATGGTCTTCACCATCCCCTGCATATTGTAGTTCAGCACAAAGCTCTTGTAGCTCGGTGGGAGCGACTGAAGGATTCTGTCAATGACCGCCTCGTCCGGGAGGTTGATCTCCAGCTGGGACAGGCGGTTGTGCAACCCAGACATTTTGAGTATGTGCTCACTGACAGAACTGTTTTCCTCCATCTTACAACTATAGAACTTGTCGGAGACTTCATATCTCTCGACCCGGGCATGAGCTTGAAAAACCATTTTCAGCTCCTCGAACATCTCATATGCTCCGTGTCGCTCAAAACGCTTTTGGAGCCCCGGTTCTAAGCTGTAAAGCATGCCGCACTGAACGAGGGAGTAATCATCAGCACGTGACTGCCAAGTGTTCATAACGTCTTGGTTCTCTGGGATGGGTGCTTCACCTAGCGGTGCTTCTAGGACATAATCTTTCTTGGCTGCTATGAGGATGATCCTCAGGTTCCGGACCCAGTCCGAATAGTTGCTGCCATCATCTTTCAGCTTGGTTTTCTCTAGGAACGCGTTGAAGTTCATGTTGACATGAGCGTTGGCCATTTGATCTACAAGACATATTTTGCAAAGACTTTAGACTAAGTTCATGATAATTAAGTTCATCTAATCAAATTATTTAATGAACTCCCACTCAGATTGACATCCCTCTAGTCATCTAAGTGTTACACGATCCGAGTCGACTAGGCCGTGTCCGATCATCACGTGAGACGGACTAGTCATCATCGGTGAACATCTCCATGTTGATCGTATCTTCCATACGACTCATGTTCGACCTTTCGGTCTCTTGTGTTCCGAGGCCATGTCTGTACATGCTAGGCTCGTCAAGTTAACCCTAAGTGTTTATGCATGTGTAAAACTGTCTTACACCCGTTGTATGTGAACGTAAGGATCTATCACACCCGATCATCACGTGGTGCTTCGAAACGACGAACTTTAGCAACGGCGCACAGTTAGGGGGAACACTTTCTTGAAATTATTATAAGGGATCATCTTATTTACTACCGTCGTTCTAAGTAAACAAGATGCATAAACATAATAAACATCACATGCAATTATATAATAGTGACATGATATGGCCAATATCATATAGCTCCTTTGATCTCCATCTTCGGGGCTCCATGATCATCTTCGTCACCGGCATGACACCATGATCTCCATCATCATGATCTCCATCATCGTGTCTTCATGAAGTTGTCACGCCAACGACTACTTCTACTTCTATGGCTAACGCGTTTAGCAATAAAGTAAAGTAATTTACATGGCGTTCTTCAATGACACGCAGGTCATACAAAAAATAAAGACAACTCCTATGGCTCCTGCCGGTTGTCATACTCATTGACATGCAAGTCGTGATTCCTATTACAAGAACATGATCTCATATATCACAATATATCATTCATCATTCATCACAACTTCTGGCCATATCACATCACATGACAATTGCTGCAAAAACAAGTTAGACGTCCTCTAATTGTTGTTGGATCTTTAACGTGGTTGCAATTGGGTTCTAGCAAGAACGTTTTCTTACCTACGAATAACCACAATGTGATATTGTCAACTTCTATTTACCCTTCATAAGGACCCTTTTCGTCGAATCCGCTCCAACTAAAGTGGGAGAGACAGACACCCGCTAGCCACCTTATGCAACTAGTGCATGTCAGTCGGTGGAACCTGTCTCACGTAAGCGTATGTGCAAGGTCGGTCCGGGCCCTTCATCCCACAATACCGCTGAAGCAAAATAAGACTAGTAGCGGCAAGCAAGTTGACAAGATCTACGCCCACAACAAAATTGTGTTCTACTCGTGCAATGGAGAACTACGCATAGACCTAGCTCATGATGCCACTGTTGGGGAACGTTGCAGAAAATAAAAAAATTTCTACGGTTTCACCAAGATCCATCTATGAGTTCATCTAAGCAACGAGTGATAGGAGAGAGATTGCATCTACATACCACTTGTAGATCGCGTGCGGAAGCGTTCAAGAGAACGGGGTTGAAGTAGTCGTTCTCGTCGTGATCCTATCACCGGAGATCCTAGCGCCGAACGGACGGCACCTCCGCGTTCAACACACGTACGGAGCGGATGACGTCTCCTCCTTCTTGATCCAGCAAGGGGGAAGGAGAGGTTGATGAAGATCCAGCAGCACAACGGCGTGGTGGTGGATGCAGCAGGACTCCGGCAGGGCTTCGCCAAGCTGCTGCGGGAGGAGGAAGAGGTGTAGCAGGGGGAGGGAGGCACCAAGACACAGCGTGCGGCTGCCCTCCCTCCCCCTCCTTTATATAGGCCGCCGGCCCTGGGAGATCTAATCTCCTAAGGGGGGCGGCGGCCAAGGGGGTGGAGTGCCCCCCAAGGCAAGTGGGGCGCGCCCCCCACCTAGGGTTTCCAACCCTAGGCGCAGGAGGGGCCAGGGGGGCGTACCAGCCCACTAGGGGCTGGTTCCCCTCCCACTTCAGCCCACGGGGCCCTTCGGGATAGGTGGCCCCACCCGGTGGACCCCCGGGACCCTTCCGGTGGTCCCGGTACAATATCGGGTGACCCCGAAACTTTCCTGATGGCCGAAACAGCACTTCCTATATATAATTCTTTACCTCCGGACCATTCCAGAACTCCTCGTGACGTCCGGGATCTCATTCGGGACTCCGAACAACATTCGGTTTGCTGCATACTCATATTCATACAACCCTAGCGTCACCGAACCTTAAGTGTGTAGACCCTACGGGTTCGGGAGACATGCAGACATGACCGAGACGGCTCTCCGGTCAATAAACAACAGCGGGATCTGGATACCCATGTTGGCTCCCACATACTCCTCGATGATCTCATCGGATGAACCACGATGTCGAGGATTCAAACAACCCCGTATACTATTCCCTTCGTCAGACGGTATGTTACTTGCCCGAGATTCGATCGTCGGTATCCCAATACCTCGTTCAATCTTGTTACCGGCAAGTCACTTTACTCGTACCGTAATGCATGATCCCGTGACCAGACACTTGGTCACTTTGATCTCATTATGATGATGCACTACCGAGTGGGCCCACTGATACCTCTCCTTTATACGGAGTGACAAATCCCAGTCTCGATCCGTGTCAACCCCACAGACACTTTCGGAGATACCTGTAGTGCACCTTTATAGTCACCCAGTTACGTTGTGACGTTTGGTACACCCAAGGCACTCCTACGGTATCCGGGAGTTACACGATCTCATGGTCTAAGGAAAAGATACTTGACATTGTAAAAGCTCTAGCAAAACGAACTACACGATCTTATGCTATGCTTAGGATTGGGTCTTGTCCATCACATCATTCTCCCTATGATGTGATCCCGTTATCAACGACATCCAATGTCCATAGTCAGGAAACCATGACTATCTATTGATCAACGAGCTAGTCAACTAGAAGCTCACTAGGGACATGTTGTGGTCTAAGTATTCACACGTGTATTATGATTTCCGGATAATACAATTATAGCATGAATAAAAGACAATTATCATGAACAAGGAAATATAATAATAATCCTTTTATTATTGCCTCTAGGGCATATTTCCAACAACAGTGAGGGAACCCTACAGTGAGTGTCAGTTTCGCGGCTCCACTGGTTAGCACGTAACGGTCAAAATGTGGACTCGACCCTACGCGGCCCCACTCGTTAGAGTTAACGGTCAAGTCATTGACCCGAGGGCAACATCCGTTGTGACCAGTTCTGAGGGTTTCAGGGAAGGGAGTGGGGAAAAGTGAGCAAAAGTTAAGATCGTGGGGATGAATGACTAGAACTAAGGAACCAGGGGCACAGAAATGAGCCTTTTTTGTTTCTTGTGAATGTAACAAAAATGAGGCTTCAGTTCGTCTTAAAATGACACTCCCAAGATAGTACCTCCGTACGACATGTATATATTCTTTCGCAATCCAAAATTTCTATGTTTGATCAACTTTATAAAAATACCAACATCTACGTTGCCTATGTATCATTAGATCTAGGGGGTTGCTACAAATCAACCGGATGATTTCCTAGGAAATCATCCGCCTAAACAGGTGTCCGATCTGATGGAAGCTGGCCGTTCGATAGCAACAACCAAAGCTGTCACAGCTTCCATGACAGCAGCGCTCGGCGCAAAGCACTGATGGCGCCCGTGGCACTCCATTGCAGCCCCGACGAAGATTCAATGACCCCGCGGCGTTGCAGCTCTGGCAAAGCTTCAATGACCGCCGCGGCACTCCATTGCAACCTCGATGGAGATTTAACGACCTTGTGGCGCTTCACTGCAACTCCGGCAACGCTTTCTTGCAGCCCTGACGGAGCATCACTAACCCGTCGACGAGCTCTGCATTGCAGCACTGGCGGCCGCCAATGAGCGTCCGTTGTGTGGCACAACAACGCCAGCCACTGCAACCTTGCCGCTCTTCGTCGTGTTGCACAACATCGAAGGCCAGTGCAGCGTCAATGCCCTCTTCCACTGAAGTGGTGCTCGACGTTGTCTTTTGCAGCGACGCTCGCTGCCCCCACAACATTGTTGTGCAGTCGTAGTAGTTCGGCGGTGGCCCGCGTATGCAACATCGACGCACGTCTTCAACAGAGATGCTGAGCAAATCGCTCCCCACGCTACAACGTTGACTTCGTAGCCAAGCCGGTGCTCGCGCATAGGCGGCCGTGCCCCCTGCCCCCCTGGTCACTGCCCCTCGTAGCATCTGGACCCGTGTGCTTGCAAAACGGCAACGGTGGCTTGCAGCGGCGGCGCAAAACTTCGGTATTGCAGGAGCGGGGCTGCAGCAACGCGAGGCGGTGGTGGTGGCGGCACCGGTCTAAGGCGAAGGGCGATGGACGCTGGTGTGTGTTGTGGTGTACTAATGGAAGAAGAAACGGAGATAACGAATGAGTGACTCACGCTTGTGAAGAAGAAATAACGGAGAGAAAGCAATAAAGCGGTGAGAGAGCGCCAGCCCACATGGACGTGTGGCAAGCGTCGAAGGAGGCTTAAGAGAGAGAAATCAGTGGATGGTTTTTAAGGTTTTCCTTAGATCTATCATGAAATCTATTTTCATGTTTTATTTAGTTGTAGATATTGATAGTTTTTCTATGAACTTAACCAAACTTTACATCCGAAGGGAAAAAATATGCAAGTCTCTCTCACCCTTCAAGTAAGAAATAGTCCGGCAACCAAACTGAAAGTTGAAATTCAGCAGTTTAGTTGGATGCCAGTCGCCTGAAATGATATTTTGGTCAGTCGATTTCGCATGAAGGACGCATCAACGGCCGGCTCACCGGAGAAGCAACAACCCCTGGGTCATCTTTGAATGGCAGGCTCACCGGGTGTCTATCTTAGGGTGGCAGGCTCACTGCGTATCTATCTTAGGGGTGGGGGGCAGGTTCGCCAGGGAAATCTGGAAGTTCGTTGGGGCTAGAGGGATGGCCGAGGGCAATCCCAACACAGTGGTGGGCGGCGGTTGGGGGTGGGGGAGGAGGGGCGGCGAGGTAGGCGGGGGAACACCGCCGGCGACGATAGCAAGCGGTTGGACCAGTGGTATGTCTGGCAGCTCAGGGTAGAAGATGAACACGAAAACCGATCGAAAGTAAAAGAAGTCATCTAGCCCGTCGGTTCTGCATCGGAAGGTTGAAAACGATTCTGTCTCATTTTCAGTCGACTGGTCTCAGTCCCAAATTTTCAGTACTAACGTCTTGAAGCTCGTTTTCTTTAAAAGAAAGGAGAGAAACATTTTTTCCCTTTCTTTTGAGGGTAGACATTTCATTTAGTAGTTTTTTGCATGAATTTTATATTGGATATCATGACAAGATGATAACAACTACTCTGGTTTGATTATATACAATGGTTATATATAGTACTAAATAGATGATGTCAAACATGCGACATCGACAAATTATGTCCAATAGATCAAAAGTGTAAGTTTCTCCGTTTTGTTTTTTCTTCTATAATTATATGTATTTGTCTTTGTTCCTTTAGATAATAGAAG
This sequence comes from Triticum aestivum, assembly GCF_018294505.1. Taxonomy (NCBI): domain Eukaryota; kingdom Viridiplantae; phylum Streptophyta; class Magnoliopsida; order Poales; family Poaceae; genus Triticum; species Triticum aestivum. The sequence continues at coordinate 534,652,304 of NC_057801.1, read as the reverse complement.
TAATAATTGCATTTTTTTAACTTTCCCACCACAACGGTGTTGTCACAACCTTTTTTCACAAATACACAAGAGACTGCGTATCACTGCATTGATAGATAGAATAGAGTAGCAAGAATACAGATATACGGTATGAACCCACGTTCGCGAGGTCGGCATGGGGGCTACCGTGAGCACAACAGCGAGAGCATATTATAGGTTACATCGGGAGGATTCCAAGCAATCCATTGGCCCCAAACTTGGTCCAGCTCCGCGCGTCCTCCTTGATGGTGGCAGTTATGTTTGAGATCGCCATCAAAGACACATGCATTCCAGTGATTCCAAATCGATCAGGCACATGGCGAGCGACGCAAACCCTTTCCTGAGGCTAGCCGGGTAGGTGGCGTGGGAGGTAGCCCATCAGTCGAGAAATTGAACGCTCGCGTCCGGCGGTTGGATGGTTGCACGACACCAGGAGAGGATAGCGTACCCAACTTGACGTGAGAATGGACAAGCGGATAGCAGATGGTGCATGAAATCGGACTCATGG